>NC_051155.1:113777288-113812688 GCF_013339745.2 Dermacentor silvarum
TGATTGTTCAATGCTGTAATTTCAAATTCATTTTGCTACTACTTGCCCATCTTTATTTTAATTCTGGAAGCCCTTAAAGGAAATAATATATATTCTGCTAGATCTAGACTACGTGCAAACATTGCCACAGATAGCTTGTTGGCAAGAGCATTATTTACACTATAAAAGATAACGAATATATGCTATTGTTTTATTGAATGATCGGTTTTTGACGTGGCGGACTACTAGTGCATTTGTTACAAGTTCCGATTCTCGACGTTTCCCCGTTAAACGTATAGGCTGACTTTAACAAAACATAAAGCCATCCACCCAAACTTTTAAATGGCTGTGTTAAACTTTGCCGTCCTCAACTAAGTGCTATAAGAGCTGTCGTCCATTTGCTGCTTACGATCTATTTTCTTTAGTTCATTCAAAAAGGTAAATTTTCTTGTGCATATGCCTCATTACACAACTAACTGCCAGGGAATCGAAGGTGCGTAAAATGTTGTTTAGACGCCAACATCGTAAAAATAATAGCCTCTGTTAGAGAAAAACATTGAGGGTCACCGACCTGTTTTAACGGCTATACTTGGAATGACGAATATCAACTCACCGGAGTTCATGACGGCATTTTTGATGTCCAACCTTCGCACAATTCCGAAATGAAAAAGTTGCACGCGAACAGAATTTGCGGCCAAAAAACAAAATTAATTATTGTCGCTGCAACGACACCTCCACGCATCTTTTGCCAAAATACAGAATATCTTTGTTACCCGTCCACTTCTGTAACGTAAGTGTCGCATAGCGTACTGCGCCGATATAGCAAACTGAAACAAAAATTTATTTGCTGACTGAATATGCAAATACAGCAGTAACAGTGCTATTTGTGTTGAGATAGATATATTAGCCATCCTTGATTGCATTAAACGAAGAACGCTGCGTCGCGAAGAGGACCGCTAACACCCGTTCGAGGTTTAGTGCCTACACTTACACTACTAAGCTCACAGACAAAGTAGTTGTTCCTTTCCTTAGCAGAACTACTTGAGCAAGCGCGCACTAATTTACTTGCGTGCTTCTACGAGCAGAATCGGACGTCAGAATTACGCCATCGTGCGCAGTAAAGACCAACGCTGTCGAAAGCAGTGCCCCTGTGGCAACTTGTCCCTCCCAGTTCAAGCAAACAAGTGCCAAAGAAATGCTGGGCTTGCTTTGTACACGTATCCTTCTGCATCGCGCCTTCTGGTTGAAGTACACACAAAAGGATACGCAGGCGCTTCGCGAATGTAATCAACATTTAACGTTGTGTTCTGAGCAGGTCTTGCCGAAATTCTCGTTTGAAGCCTAATTACAGTGCGAGAGTTCTACAGCGTCATAGAAAAAGTAATTTTCTCCGGTTAATGTTAATATTTTCGTGAAAAGCAGTCAGCATTGATTCAACCTATCAAAATATTATTGCGATAGCAATTATATGGACACTCAAAAGCAGATTTCTGCCGTCGGCGTCGCCGTCGCCGTCGGCGTCGCCGTCGCCGTCGCCGTCGCCGTCGCCGTGAGGTTCCGTATGACGTCATTTGGAGATGAAATCGTCGCCGCGCGCCGAACGCTGTATGTGCGAGTGAAAGGGCGCGAGGGGCGCGTCTTTCACGGGGAGTGAACGCACGGCGGAGAACAAACGCGCGTTCGGCGCCGTGCTCGCTTAAGGGCTGCAGAAGTAGGCGTCTCTTTTCTCCTTTACAATCACCATATATGTAGAGCAAACGCGCCTTCTTCGGACGCGCGAGAGGCCGTGGGGGAGGGGGAGGGAAGGGAGGCGACGTTTAGCTGCGGCACCAAGTGCCTATTTATATCAGAGGCTCCAGCAACAGTCACCAACGCCGCACGCATTTTGAGCTAACGCGGGCAAAACGCCGATGGCGTCGACAACAGTTCTGCGTGTTGTTGCTACCAAAGCCGCTCACCTTACTTCGTATGACATTGCTGTGTTGCTATCGCATTCATTGCTTCGCCCTTAGGGCGAAACTGTGACATTTTTCTGGTCATCGGGTAACCAATTTGGATGTGCATTTGGATGTAACCACTAGGCTATACAGCCACGCTTGCAGGTATGCATTTATGCGATCCATGCGATTGCGTTCGAGCATCGTCGTCTTCGTGCACAGCTGGCGCGGTCGTACGCTCGTACTCTGTGAGGTGAAGAGGTTTTGCGCCCTATATGAGAGCGAGAGAGCGACGGATTCACGAAGCGGGTCTCTTGGAACGCGGTATCGGAATTTGAACGCGGTGTCGGCAACGGAACGCGGTGCCGGCATTGGAACGCGGTGTCGGTGTTGCAAGCTGCGATATATGCAACGCGCAGTGACGGCCGTAAGTCCGAGACACGCGAAACGAAATTATCATCATCATGAGTAATCAGATGAAAAGTTCGCACGCACTTCAAGAAAATGCTGGGATACGATCGCCCAGCTTCGCTGTTTCAGGCGTTGAGCGGCCGAGTGCAAGTTTTTTTTATTGCGATAGCAATTATATGGACACTCCAAAGCAGATTTCTGCCGTCGGCGTCGCCGTCGCCGTTGCCGTCGCCGTCGCCGTGAGGTTCCGTATGACGTCAATGAAGATGAAATCGTCGCCGCGCGCCGCCGAACGCTGTATGTTAGGGAGCCTACATGCAACGCCGTTTTAAAAATAAAACGGCGTTGCATGTAGGCTCCCTACTGTATGTGCGACTGAACGGGCGCGAGGGACGTGCGCTTTCACGGGGAGTGAACCCACGGCGGAGAACAAACGCGCGTTCTGCGCCGTGCTCCCTTAAAGGCTGCAGAAGTAGGTGTCTCTTTCCTCCTTTACTATAGATGTAGAGCAAACGCGCCTTCTTCCGACGCGCGAAAGGCCGTGGGGGGGGGGGGGGGGGGCGACGTTTAGCTGCGGCACCAAGTGCCTATTTATATCAGAGGCTCCGGCAACAGTCACCAACGCCGCACGTATTTTGTGCGAACGCGAGCAAAACGCCGACGGCGTCGACAACAGTTCTGCGTCTTGCCGGTGCTGCTGCATGTCCAAGTTTATACAGCTGATAAAGCTACTATCATTACTCCGTATATAGCTCTTTAGAAATTTGCTATCGCAATTGCTGCTTCACCTTTCAGGTGAAACTGTGACTTTTTTTTCGTCTTCAAATCTTTCTTTCTGAGAAGGTCGCATCTGTTTTCTTCGTAGTTGTGTGGTACTATCGGGCGGTAGAAAAATTTAACATTGTTGATTTAGTTGAATCATGACCCTACGTTCTTTTTAGGGGCGCAGCTCCTAAGGGTGTGGGTCGTTTCCTCCTCTGTAGTAGTAGTAGTAGTATGTAGCCACCTGTAGTTTTATGAAGTGTTCACTAGATGGCGTTCCGGTTCCACTTCCGGTTCCGGTTCCACTTTGCGCGCGTTTGGTGCGAACGCGGACAAAACGCCGACGGCGTCGACAACAGTTCTGCGCGTTGCTGGTGCTGCTGCATGTCCAAGTTTATACAGCTGATAAAACTACCTTTAGTCGACCCCATGGCTGCTTCGCATACTACTCAGGGTTCCCCTACGGGAAGATGGTGTAATTTTCTCTCTCGTTCCCGACGGGCGCTCTCTTTATCTCTCGTCCGTAGCTGTGATTTACCCGAATGATCCCCCGGTGCTTCGCCCACTCATCATCATTCACTTCGTGGATATGCTGTGAGTTTTTGGACACTTGACGTCCAAGTCCTGGTGTGATAAATTTGTTTTCCATTGTCTCTCACACGTTTTGTCTCCGAGTCTGAGTCTAACCACCATATGAGTGGATAATCTGGAGAGCGTGGTGTCATTCAGGATAAGGTGTCAGTCAATTGCATCAACTAGTGGGACGATCACGCTCTCTATTTGCGCTATTATTTTCTGCAATATCATTGGCGGAGTGGCTTGGAGGTAAAACTGAATGGAAAGATGTAATGAGAAATTTGAGTCACTGCGTCTCAATATTGCTGAAACATGGTGTTTTTTATTCAATTACAAGCTCATTGCTAAATATTCGTGGGTTCATGCGACGTTCACAAGCGGACAAGGGCGGAAATCAAAATGATTCGAGAATTAAGCCTGTAACAGCTGTCGCTGTAGAAAGTTCTTACGGTAGATCTGTTTGCATGAGCAGCTGTCAGTCAGTCGTTTTGTCGGGTATATAATTTTATAGAAGGCATCCGTTGAATAACAAAGCGTGCTTACAAACTAAAACGTTTGTGAATTCCGCTCTACAACTTCATTCAGCACGGCATGAAATGTGCATGGCCCCCGCGCCCCTCCACGGGAACATTTTCAAAACGTTCTTAAGCTGTATAACTGGTCACTAGAATGGACAATAGCGAATCTTGGTGTCAGACAGATAACTAGCAAGCTGGCTAGCCAATAGCAAACATTACTTGCGAACATTTTTTTAGATGCGAAGCAGCTTATGCTCGGGGCTATGTCCCTCCCTCCATCCGCCGTGCGGCGTCCACACCCGCACTGCGCATCCTCCTCCCCCTCCTCTCCTTGTATGTATATGTATACTATATGTACGCCAAGCTCCGGCTTCCGGAAGCTGGAACCGCAAGCCGGCTTTCTGCTTCCGGTTCCGCTTCCGTTTCCACTTCCGGTTCCAGAAGCCAGCTTTCGGCTTCCGGAGAACGCTTCCAGCGTTTTTCATTTCATTTATTTACCCTAAGGGCCCAGACTCGGGCATTACATTGGGGGGGATAACAACAAGAAACTTCAAAACTGGGTTATAAGCATGAACAACAAAACCCAAATTAAGAACACAAATGTGCACAACATTAAGGAGATACAGTGCATCTAGTAGTGGCATGAAGTAATTGTTATATAATGCAATAATACAAGATAGAGCTACAGCACTTTTAGAATAATACAGCAAATGTAGGACAGAGTTCAAAGAGTAAGGCGTGCAAGCAGGATAATATGGTTGCGTAGAAATGATCAGCTGGTATGCCAGGTTTTCTCATTAAGGTAGGTTAGTAAAGCCGATTGAAAAGAAGATGATTCCTTAATGTTGGCGATGGATTGTGGAAGGGCGTTCCAGTCATTTATTGATAAACCTAGATGTGAGTGTAAATGTTTCTTAGTCCGAGAAAATGGTGGGTAGACCTTGAGGTCGTGGTCAATACGTGCGGAGATGTGGGCTGCTGGATGAATGAATTTGCTTGAAAAGGCACTGTCACTGTGATAAAAACTATGAAAAAAGGATAATCTCGAACACTTTCTCCGTATCACGAGCGGTAAAATGCCAAGTGTTCTTTTTATGGATGACGCACTGTGATAACTAGAATACGAGGACGAGATGAATCTAGCGGATTTACTTTGAATGGATTCCAGCATGTCGTTAAGGTAAGCTTGATGGGGATGCCATATGTTGGACGCATACTCTAATGATCGTTTAATTAGTGAATTAAATGCCTGAAGTTTAGTGCCTGAATTATCAAGGCGTAGGCGACGTTTTAGAACGCCAAGCTTTCTAAATGCTTTGCTAGTGATTACTTCTACATGATCATTCCATTTTAGATTGTAATTGAACAGGACTCCTAAGTATTTAATCGATGAAATTGATTCTACTGCTGAATTGTTAATTAGGTATTCGTTAGGCAATAAATTCAGACTGGGACCAAATTTAACGTGTTTAGATTTCTCAATGTTAATTTTCATCTGCCATTTACTGCACCATTCTGAAAGAGTCGTTAAGTCAAATTGCAGAGTCAATGTGTCATTCTGGTTTGTTATTTCTTTATATATTACGCAGTCGTCTGCAAAAAGTCGTATGGAACACTGCATGTTGGTCGCTATATCATTTATGTAGATTAAAAATAATAATGGTCCCAAAACTGATCCTTGTGGGACTCCCGACTTGACATGCGTGTGGTTAGATACATACTCATCGATTTTAACACTGCCCGAATGATCCCCCGGTGCTTCGCCCACTCATCATCATTCACTTCGTCCTCTCATTCTCCTCCCGCAACGCCGCGATGAGTGCCACGGACAGCGCCAGTGTCAGCGCCGTGGACAGCGCCGCGGAGTAGAGGGCTCAAGCCACTGCCACGAAACGGCAGTGGCGACAGGCCGATCTGAAAACTAATGGGAACTTGATTCGACCCCATGGCTGCTAAGCATACTACTCAGGGTTCCGCTACGGGAAGATAGTGTAATTTTGTAGTTTTTTTTCTTGTTTCGGCCACTGGGCTCTTTCAGAGCCCACATCGTTCCCTTGTGGCTCTTTTCATCTTATCCATCTTCCATGTTGACCTCATTCACCGGAGTCGCTAAAGCTCCCAATTTACATTTTACAGCGAAGCCTCTAGTTGGTCGGCATTTTTCGTGTCCGCGTCCATCAGCAAAAATGTGGCCCGATCCGGCCAGGTGGCGATGCAGGGCCAGGAGCAGTGACTCGCACCCACCTAAGGCAGAGGCTTCAAGCAGTCAGCAAAGTGAAGCGAACAGTTCATACATTCTTTCGAATCACGCATACAACATATAGAACTGCAAACATTTCAATAAACAACAACCACAAACAATAATCCGAACTACATAATTGATGATAAGGCACTCCTGATAACAACGCGAAGCATGTAGCGCTCTCCGCATACGTTTCCCGGTTAAGAATACTATTGTACAAGCTGCCGCGCCGACGACGTGGGGAGTGACGTCCCTAGCCTTTCTTATATAAAAGAACCAGCCTAGCAACTGATTTCAATGTTGTTGCAGCACCGCTATGGGCTGCGTGCTTTCAAAATTACCATTTCTCCCATTATTACCGTTACTATAAATTATCATTACTACCATTTCTCTAAAGCAATAAGGCATTCCATGTCCCCCCCCCCCCAACACCCTTCAGCAGTTGTAAAGGTGGTTTTCAATAGTTTCACGGGACATCCATTTTCGCTAAGGCGGGACGACGAGCCAATTTTTCCTTTTGTTCCTGTTTCCCATATAGTTCATCTCCCTCTGATGATAGCATGTCTTCTTCAAAAACAAAACAAAAAAAAATGTGGTTGATCCCTCTTATATAGGAATCGGTATAGAACACGAAAGTGAAACGTGTCTTCACAGAAGTAGTGTAATGTTTATTGCACATTGATATATAATGTCTATTGGTGTTTTGTGGCTAAAGCGCCCTTAGGCGTTGATGCACCCACGCTGACGCCTGGTGGCACGACTCCTCCATCACGACTACCAACGTCGATGACCATGAGCAACCGTCGTGCATATGGAAGCTGCACTACGCTGCACACGCTAGCACAACGCGAAAGACGAAGCACGTAACTGACACACTAATACAACGCGCAAGACAAAGCACGTAACTGAATCGTCACCGAGTCAAATCAGCGCGTACAGCGCGTCGTAATTGCAGCCTCCGCGATCAACTTCAGAAACATTTTCAGAGCTAATTGCGGAGGCCACGCTCCGCTGTGCTGAGTACGGTGAACGCCACCTAAGTGGCGTTGGTAGTGCTTCTTGATGCCAGCGTCCCTTCGAATGCTGGCATCGAGGCGTCGTAGTGCTGCGACCACCGAAGCGTTCACTGTCGGTGCGCGTTAGTGTCATAATGCAGTACTTCTCTTTTCTGCTCGTAGGCGGCGGCACCGCCCCGAGCAAAAGCGCGGGTACACGGAGGAGTGTTAGATATATAAGGCGCGTCTGTGTAGCTCTCTGCAAATGCGTTTGTGGCGCAATGGGTTAAACGCTCGGCGATCTATCATCGCGGAGCGAGAGGTCGTGGGTTCGATTTCCAAATTTTGCATGTTTGTGGAACTTTTTCTTCTGGTTTCTTTCTTTGTATTATGTTCTATGACGTATTTCCGTGACGGAAATACGTCAGTGAAGTCTTGGTGGACCCCGGCATAAAACACTTTCGTGTTAAAAATTGCGTCAACCTAGTCTCTTAACTTCATCGATCATATGCCTCCATCCGCAGTAAACTTGCTTATACACAGTGACGCAGTTTCCGTATGTTCTCGTTTTATCGTGCAAAGTAGAAAGAACATTAACGTGACGTGAAAGATGGAAATCGTGGATTGTCCAGATCGTTCGGCTAGCCTGTCTCTTCAGCCTTCCATTTCGAGGACTGTCAGGGAAATTTTGTCCTCTCTTTAAGCCAGTGTCCACGTCCGCCAGTAATGTGGGCTGGCAGCGTGGGAGAGCAACGTATACGTGGAAACTTCTTCCCGTGCCAGAATCAGATTACGACACGAAACATGACGCTAAAGGACGGCTGCTTCCAACCCAATTTGTGGACACGTCCTTACTGGGGCAGGAACAGCAGAGTTTTCAAAGAGAAAAGTGTGCAAGAAGAACAAAACAAGCCTGAGAAATCGTTTATCAAATACACCCCATATTTTTTACTTCTTTAGCCTTGGTGTTTGGTCGTGTGCTTTTCCACAGCCACATTTCAACTGCCACCATCGGATCGTACTATGATGTCCTAAGTATTGCTTTTTCAAAGCGGGATTCTCTTGTCGACGTTCTGTTTACGGAAGAATAACGATACGGAATGCGAAGTAAAGGAGTAAGAAGCATAATTCATGCATTAGTTTCCTGCTATACTTTTTTTCTTCACTTGACAGACATTGCTGGAGCATTGTCACAGGAGAAATAAAAAGATTAACAAGCTTTCAATGAATGCTACATTACAATTGTGCGTATCTCTTTGAATTTGTTCAGTGTCTTGTGAAGCAATGTGTTTGAAATGTGTAAAGCTTTCTGCAGTATAGCTTATCACAAAAGAGCACACAGTTTCTTGGTTTGCCAATTTTAAGGTAAACAGCCTGTTCTCATTCTTCGTGTCCTTGGGTCGTCCTTGACCATCACGACATAATTGTGCAGTCGAACAGGTAGTACTGCACTTCTTAAGTTCAACCTCGCGCACTTCATCTCCGCCAGTTATGCCGTCAAATTTATATATATATATATATTTATATTTATATTGTCGCGTGTCAACGCGAACAAGAGACAACACGTTGAACAAGACGGCGGAACAGCTTTAGAAAACACCAGAACAACAGACGGCTTCTTCGTCTTCGAGTTCCCCCTGTCCCACTACACGGAGCACGTTAAAGCACATATCGTCATCGTAGTCTAAATGTCTACATAGAGCACGCGTCATTTGCTCTCCCTCGAAAAGAGCATCGCCTCGATGATAAACAAAAAGTTCGCTTGGTGAACACGAAAGTCCCTCGTACAGTCACTCGCTGACGTAGGGCTTCATGCGCACTACGTGCACAAGTTCAGAACGGTGTTGGCGGCGCTTTGTGCAGTAAGGGCTATCTGGAACGACCTCGTATGTGACGTCACTTAGCCGACGGAGCACTTTATAGGGTCCGAAATATCGCCTCAGCAGCTTCTCGGATAGTCCCCGTTTTCGTATAGGCGTCCAGACCCATACTCTGTCAGCGGTGTCGTAAGTTACAGGTCTATGACGGGCATTATAGCGACCTGCATCGTATTCTTGCTGCAGTTGTATTCACACGCGTGCGAGCTGCCTGGCTTCTTCTGCACGTTGCGTAAACGCATCGGCATCCGTGTCAATGTGGTCAGGTTCGTGTGGTAGCATGGCGTCGAGCATCGTCCTTACTTCGCGTCCGTGGACAATGCGGAATGGAGTCATCCGTGTAGTTTCTTGTTTAGCCGTATTATAAGCAAACGTGATATAAGGCAGAATCTCGTCCCAATCTTTGTGCTCTATATTCACGTACATGGAAAGCATGTCTTCGAGTGTTCTGTTCAGGCGCTCTGTTAGTCCGTTTTTTTGTGGATGGTAGGCTGTTGTCTTTCGATGAGTTGTGCCACTGAGCATCAGGACGTGATCTAAAAGCGCGGCTGTGAATGCGGTGCCTCGGTCTGTTATGACGATGGTTGGTGCGCCATGTCGCAGCTCAACATTCTCTATGAAAAATCGGGCCACCTCTGCTGCTGTGCCTCTCTGGATAGCTTTTGTTTCGGCGTAGCGAGTGAGATAGTCAGTTGCTACAATAACCCAGCGGTTACCAGTAGTAGAGGTAGGGAGTGGACCCAAGAGGTCCATTCCGATCTGGTCAAATGGCGTTTGCGGTACTTGAACGGTTGTAGCAAACCGGCTGGTTTCGTTGGAGGTGACTTGCGCCGCTGACAATCTAGGCAGGTCCGAACGTGATGTTGCACGGCAACGGGCAGTCCTGGCCAATAATATCTTTGTCGCACTCTGTTCAGTGTTCGCGTATATCCTAGATGCCCAGAAGTGACCTCGTTGTGGCATGCTTCCAGTACTTCCCTACGAAGAGCAGTAGGAACGACGAGCAAATAGCTTGATCCGCCCGATGAGAAGTTCATTTTGTATAGAACTTTGTTCCTTAAGCAAAACGATGATAATCCTCTTGCGAAAGCTTTAGGTGCTGTCCGAGTTCGTCCGTCCAAGAAATTAATCAGGCCAAGCAACTCAGGGTCGTCACGTTGTTGTTGTGCAATGGTAGACGTGTCGAGAAGACCGAGGAATGCTGTTTCCTCTTCATCGGTCGAAGGAGCTGATTCTATGGGTGACCGAGACAGGCAGTCTGCGTCGGTATGCCGTTTCCCCGACTTGTGCAGGACCGTCATATCAAACTCTTGCAGTCTGAGGCTCCAACGTGCTAATCGCCCGGAAGGATCTTTCAGATTTGTGAGCCAGCAGAGTGAATGATGGTCGCTGATAACCTTGAAGTGCCGACCATACAAATAAGGGCGAAATTTTGTAACTGCCCATACCACGGCGAGGCATTCTTTCTCGGTTGTAGAGTAATTTGCTTCTGCGCGTGAGAGCGTTCTGCTTGCATAAGCGATTACTCTTTCTGTGTCTTTCTGGCACTGCACAAGAACAGCTCCGAGACCAACATTGCTGGCATCAGTGTGAAGCATTGTCGGAGCTGTCTCGTCAAAGTGGGCAAGCACAGGGGGCGTTTGTAAACGGTTCCGCAAATCGGTAAATGCAGCTTGCTGTTCGTCGCCCCATACAAACGCAACGTCATCTCTCGTGAGGCGAGTTAACGGCGACGCAATGCGTGCAAAGTCTGCAATAAACCGCCGATAATAGGCGCAGAGGCCCAGAAAGCGTCTGACAGCCTTTTTATCAGAAGGAACAGGGAACTGTGCGACAGCGGCAATTTTTTTAGGATCCGGGCGGACTCCCGCGTGACTGATGACATGGCCAAGAAACTCTAGCTCCGCAAAGCAAAAGTGGCATTTCTCCGGCTTTAGGGTGAGGCCGGCGGACCGTATAGACTGCAGAACTGCTTCAAGCCGTTCAAGGTGCTCTTCAAACGTTGCGCAAAACACCATGACGTCGTCGAGATATACTAAGCAGGTTTGCCACTTCATCCCCGAAAGCACGGTATCCATAAGCCGTTGAAAAGTAGCAGGTGCAGAGCACAAGCCGAAAGGTAAGACCTTAAATTCGTGTAGTCCATCTGGCGTGACAAAAGCGGTTTTCTCACGGTCACTCGGGTCTACTTCAATTTGCCAATACCCGCTCTTTAAGTCCATGGAAGAGAAATAACGAGCGCTTCGAAGCCTATCAAGTGAATCGTCTATGCGGGGAAGCGGATACACGTCTTTTTTTGTAACCAGATTTAGCTTTCGATAATCCACACAAAAACGCAGGCTGCCGTCCTTCTTCTTTACCAAAACTACAGGTGATGCCCACGGGCTCTTGGAAGGCTGAATCACATCGCCTTCAAGCATTTGGTTTGCCTGCCGCTGATCGCTTCACGTTCTTTTGGGGCCACACGATAAGGGTTTTGGTGAATCGGTCTCGCTTCGTCCTCTGTGATTATGCGGTGCTTCGTTAGGGGCGTCAGACCGACTCTTGACGTCGTCGCAAAGCAATCGCGGAACTCGGCCAGTAGTGCAAGAAGTCGTTCTCGCTCGTGTTGCGGTAAAGTAGCGTTTACGTCAAGCACAGGTGTTGGGTCTTGCGCATGTGCTTCTTCTAGTACAGAAAAGCACCCACGAACATCAGCGACATCGTCAAAATAGGCCACAGCCGTACGCTTTGGTAGGTGCCGTCGCTCTGTGCTAAAATTGGTCAACAACAGGTTCGTGCGCCCATCGGTGATATTTACGATGCCTCGTGCAACGGCGATACCGTGAGTAAATAACAAAGGAGTTACTTGGTCTGCAACTCCTTCACAATCAAACGGTACGTCACATGCAACCGAAACAAGTATACATGACCGAGGTGGGACGACCACGTCGTTTTCGATTAGACGACAGGCGTTGCGTTTCGGCGATAAGCAGGGAAATAAATCCGGAGTCCTTTGAAACGTAACCAAGCGGTCCGGGATGTTAATTATGGCGTCGTATTCCCGTAGAAAATCCATGCCTAGGATTAACTCTTTACAGCATGTTGCAAGAACTACGAAAGTTGCCACGAAGGACGAACCTCCTATGGTGACTCTCGCCGTACAGCTTCCAGCAGGCGTGAGCAGTTGGCCGCCCGCAGTCCTTATATGAGGTCCGGTCCAGGGCGTTTTTACTTTCTTAAGGCGAACGGCTAGAGCTTGACTCATTATCGAATAATCGGCACCAGTGTCGACTAGCGCTGTCACTTGCTGTCCGTTAACTGACACAATAATATCGGCGCTCACAATTTCGTCGGCGTCAGAGTTTGTCGGTTTCACGGCGTCCTTCGGCAGGATCATTGGGGGTTTTTCGTCTTGTCAGCCCGCAACCATACCCCCAGAGGTCGCCGCCGTTAGTTTCCCCGGCGTGGACTGGGCGACCTTCTTCCCCGGAGGTGAGCAAAAGTACGTCTACTCGGTGCAGATGAATGAGCCGGGGACGGAGAGCGTGACACGTCAGGCCAACACTGCGTATTGGATATATTGTTTTACACTTGCAGAACAGACGACTTCTGGATTGTTAGCATAACACACACCTGGGGTGCTATGGGCACCGTTCACTGCTCAGATGGCGCTACGACATTTCATGTTTCGGCCCAGTATTGCCGACGTCGGCCGCTAGAGAGGCGATGAAAATGATACGCCAATCCGAACGACAACGGCTTCCTTATCGTCGCTCGTTTGAGAGGTGTGCCCTGCGCTTTGACGATATCAAGCTCACAATTGTTCCCGCTGCTCAAATCGATTGCGAACGCGTGCTATCATGCGCAGAGCATGCGCACTTTGATATTTTCACAACTCGGACAGTCTTCTTTCGTGATAAGCCATCGAAAGTATCACGACGAATGTGTACAGCGTCTCTCCAGTTTTGCTGGTTTTCACACTGGCCGTCCCAAAGCTTCACTTGTAGTGGCGCATAGATCGTGCGCAAACTGCACTGCACGGTGCCTATGCAGGATGCGCCGAGTTTCTTGTTCGCACGAGTTTCATCCGAGTTTGCTCGATGGCAGTCAGTGAACGGAGATAGCAAGGAACGTGCAAGAACAGCAGGCAAAAAGAAATGTCGAGATAAAGCCGCGTATGACTACATGAGCGCACCCTGCGCGGCACAGTGATTCCGTGCTTCAAGCACAGAAGACTGCGCAGCAAAACGCGCCAGCGCCGCGTATTGTTATCAACGTATTATCACCATTTAGCAATACCGTGACTGTACCGCTGTCTATCTGCACACTTGCCGTGAGCCACTTGCCACGCCTTTCTAGGGCGCGTAAAGGGCGTGCCTCCTCTTTCGAGCATTATCTTTCTATCCTCCGTCGAATGCGAACAGGGCACATGCAGTGCATTGTTGCGCCTACGCTTTCCCTCAATCGATTACGTTCAAATACAACAAATAAAACAAGAAACACTTTATTTCTTGAAGTATCTGTTTTTCGTTTGGAATGCCATAAATGTTTAATGACAAACGGAGATCGAGCGCATTATTCAATTTTGCACTTTTTTGCCGCGAGTGGCGACAGTGAGGCGAAAGCTTACAAGCGGATACATTTTAGAGGGTCGCACGCACGAGGGAGTTCATACGGTGAGCAGTCGCCAGGGGCACTGCAGTGCTATCCTTGATAGGGTGCCTTGATGCCAGCGCGCATCGAGGCACTCTAATCATTGATAAAGTCAGTCATGACAGTGATCTTTCCATTTCCTGACTATTAGGGGAATGGCAACGCAGCGCTACGGCAGGGTTGTTCACCGCAGGTGCTTCACTTAGGCGGCTATTAAGGCCGCCGCTTTACCAACTGAAACGACGGGAGCAACGGTTGTCACTGCAAAATGGCTGTGCGGTATTCTAGGGTCTGTAGTGACGCAGCACAGTGAAAATGCGCCCGTTTATCTGCGAGCGGGAAGCCTCCGCGATGCATTGCAAAGAAGAGCGCGCTGCCCAGTGACACAATTCATCGCTTGTCATCGCTTGTCTAGTGAAGGTGGCTCCGTTCGAATGTATACGCAGAGTTTGAGTGTGTTGTTCTCTCCAATGTGCTTGCCGATTGCCTCTGCTGCTGAGCTAACAGCGATCGCAGATAGATATAGTAACGACAGCGCAGCAATCGCGTTTTGGCGGGTGATGGCTCCTGTGTGCAGTTAGGAAATTAAACTTCGAACGCAGGAAGGGGTTGCAACTATTTTGTGTGCCGTGCTTGTGATGAAGAAATGCCATCGCACTGGGTTTAAAAAAGCGAGCGTTTCTCGGCGCTGACCGTGTTTGCGACACTGCAGATACGATACACCACCGATGACAGAGCAGCCATCTCAAACAACAGCTGCGATACCTTTACGTTGGAAAACACTACGCACTGCTCAGCATCGTCATCCACCACGGCGCATCGACGCCTTGCAAGCAGCTACAGTGTTGTTCCGATAATTATTTGCTGTGCACTACGTCGCTACAATGCAGCCAATGAACCATGTTGTGGGGCCATCACAGCCTAAGAAGATAGATGCATGAGCCTGCGAAAGTCGCCGCTTTGTTTTAAAGCGAAGCTTTGTACCTCTACCAGCCAAGGGTTCTGTCGTGTCCGTCGTTTTAATCAAAAAACGATCCCGACGAACCGCTAAGAATTGCAGGTACAGCAGTATCGCTTACTTGAATTCAGGCATTCAGCGTACAACTAAGCACTCGTTTTCGCAAGAAAAACCACAAAAACAAGCTTCAAAGTGATGAGCCAACATGATGGATGATAAGGGCTGCGGGCAAACAACGGAAACATTTCGTTTCCGTTGTTTGCCCGTTGTTTGCTCGGCGCGGTCCGTACGATTAGATTGCAGCTGTTGCAAAGCTTATGCAGCTGCTTGAAAGAGGGTTGACGTCATTCGAAACCCTTCCAGCCTAGTAACTGCTTCGGTTCATTTTCTAGACTTCCCCACTATTGGGTAGTCTAGCAGTCAACGTTACTAGATTAGCTTCAGTTTGAAAGCTGCGCGGCGGCGCGTGTCCCCTTTCCGTCTCCCACCGCGTGGTGGCGCTAGTCACACGCTCGGCCCGGCTTCGCGGCTCGTCGAAGCACGTTGCGCGAACCGTTGTTGTTGGTGCTGTGGTGGTGCGCTTTGTTCATGTGCTTTGTTCTTCACGTTCGAGTCGTCTGACGTTATAAGTGGCGTTGTATCGTGACCAACCGACATGCCGCGTTGTTTCGTAACCGGCTGCAAAAGCGGTTACGATTCTCAAAGATCTGCCGAGAAGCGGCATTTCTTCCGGGCGCCTAGAGATTCTTCACGTCTTCAAGTGTGGCAGCGTGCGATTCCACGACTGGACAAGCAGCTCACGAGCTCTTGCGTTGTGTGCGATCTCTATTTCGAGGACACTGACTTAGTGAAGGAGTTCGTGCACAGCATAACCGGGGACGTTGTTATCATTCCGCGCGACAATTGGGCACTCAAGGACGACGCTGTTCCCCGTTTGTTCCCGAACTGCCCTTCATACCTGTCGAAACCGGCGCGGAAACGTAAGCAACCAGCTGTGCGGAGGGCACCTCCCGTTAAGGTGCGCAAAAGGCAAGGCGATGTTACAAGCCTGTGCGATGACGGAAGTAACTCCCCTGTTTGTGGAGCTATCGCGTCGCTCTACAGCGAGCTCGTGGAGTGCAAAAGCTGTTTTTATTCAAGTTCAAGAGAACTGACAGATTTCTTTTACTTTTTTCAGCGTCACTTCGGATAAGTGCGCTCATTTGGTGGCGATGAATCACATCCAACAGTCGTCAACTTCACACAAATATTCCGACTTCTGAGTTTGTATACACCGATCAAAACAGCTCTGCGCGGGAGCGTGGAAGGTGCACCAAGTGCTGTGCTTGTTGGTGTTCAAGATACATTGAGAAGGACGAAAGAAGACGGTAGCTTGAATAAGGCCAAGTTGCGTGATCTGATTGAGGCTAGGATGCGTGACTTAACCACAGGGCCAGGGGACTCCCACCAGCACGAAGACAGCGACCACGTTGACTTCAAAGGAGAAGTAGATGACAGCATCCTGTACTATTTGTCAGGATATGTGGTTCATAAATTCACAAAAACCACCACCTGCTCTTCGTACATAGGAGACATAAGCTCCACTTAGCCAGTTGTAGGCAAAGATGCTTACCTCACTATTTATAGGAGCTTCAAGGAAGGATGTTTGAAACATCCTTCGAGAAAAATGCTGCACTTTGTGAAAATTGTGAACCGCGCAGTTTCACATTCTTTGAGCGGGGATCAAGTTACATCAGACATCTTTTGGGACGTGCTTGATAAGCTGGAGATGGAGAACATCGATCATCTTGGATGCGTAGAGCATGAGGCTGCCTTTACATGTCAGGTGCTGAATTTTATTATAGTTACCGGGATGCACTTCTACGCTAGGGATATGAATCGCCGCCTTGAGAATAGCGAGAAAGCCGCCGTGGCAAATAAGACAGGTCCGTTTGCTGTAGATAAATGCGTTATCCATGGCCAAGGGGGCGCATAAATTTTTTTTGTAATTTTACAGAGTAATAAATTACTTTGTTGAATCAAAACACAAGCTCTCTTTCATTCATTCGTCCAGACACGTTGGTCCAGACTCCCGAGCAAGCAACGAATACGCGAAATGAACGCGGAGTCTCGTAACTTACGCAAAGATGGGAAACGACATCGCTGGCCTTAAACTATGTCGTCAAATAAACAACTTCACTAAGAGACACCGAAATAACAAACGAGATGGGCTATTTTTGTGTTGAGCAGTTTAACTGAACGTCTAACGCGCAATTATAGCTGAATAGCACGTCAGTCCATACCCTCGCATTGCTCTTTGCATTACCGCAGATGTGCACATCTGCGGTAATGCGAAGAGCAATGCGAGGGTATGGACTAGTTAAGGTAATTTATTCACCATCCCTGAGGTCTGTAGTTCAATCTTATCGCGGAGGAAATACAAATTCACGTGTTGCAAACGAAACGCGCTCGGAGCAGGCGGCCGCTGACAGCAGAGGCAAGCGAACGCGGTTTTAGGGCCGAGAGAGGTGGCAGGCCACCCCGCGAGAGGAGACGGAAAAGGGACACATTCGCGCGCGCGGCTCGGGCGGAGCTTGCAAACTGAAGCTAATCTAGTAACGTTTTCTAGCAGTGTATATCCCACCGATCATAAAACAGTAGTGAACATTGTTGTGAAGTAAATAATAATAAAGGCCGTGGTTAAAGTTACGTTGTAGTGTGTGAAATATCAAGTGCGCCGCAGTCGCCGTGAGGGTGGCGTAAAAAGCTTCGCTTTCCAACCACCTTCACAGGGTGGATTGGCGGGCAATTTTTTTTTTTTTTGATAGTGGAACTCAGTTACAGTGCATCACCGATGACAGTGTGCTGTGCGTATTTTCTGTCGGCGGTCAAGATTGTTGATGCCTCTCAGTTCCGCACCACGTCGCTGTTGCCGGAAAATAAGTTGGGCGTGGCCCAACCGTGGCGGGCGCGCGCACAAGAGTTACATGCCTCGCGCGGGGCGTGACGTATGGTTTTGATTGACACGCGAACTCGGGCCAAACTCGTACATCGCGAAACCCCCTTCGAGTTGAACTCGGGAACATGGTGGCGGCAGCAGCAGCCTGTGTAATCGCATCCAGCGGCAGCAAGCGTCAATATGACCATCTGGACCCGTTCACCTACGTGTCCGACGTAGAGTTTCAGCGTCTTTTTATTGCGATAGCAATTATATGGACACTTCAACGGGATTTTTGCCGTCGGCGTCGTCGTCGCCGTCGCCGTCAGGTTCCGTATAGATTCCAAGTGCGATAAAATCGTCGCTGCGTGCCGTACGAGTAAAAGCGCGCGGGGGACGCGCGCTATCACGGAGAGCCAACGCACGGCGGAAAGCAAACGCGATTGTCGCCGAAAAGGCCGTGGGGGTATGGGGGGGAGGGAGGCGGGGCGACGCTGTGCTACTACACCAAATGCTTATCTTGCAACCCAGCGCAAGGAGAACTGGCAACGCAATCTCCCACGCGAAAGCAAAAAAACTCTGCCAACAAATACGCTTGCACTGGCTGTGGTGCCGTCGCCCGCACCGTCTCTTATCTCCACACGGCTCTGACCTTTGTAAATGCCGCTCAGTTTCCGTTGAAGCGATAGACCGCACGATTCTTCGCCCGCTGCAGAGGCCGCGCCAGCGTTTTGACAGTCGTTGTCTGCGGTCATTCAGTGTGATCTATTCATGTTTGCTTGTGCGCGATGACACCACGCTTGTCAATTCAGTTAGAAAGCGAATGTGTCCAAGTTTATGCGGCCGATAAAGCTACTCTACTATCCCTACTCCGAATAGCTCTCTACCAATTTGCTATTGCAATTGATGCTTCGCCTTTCGGGCGAAACTGCGACATTTTTTGCCTTTCCAAAACGTGAGTGCGCTGGCTGTGTGACGAGTTAGGCGAAGGCCGTCGTCTGCGGAGATAGGGTGGCGGGAAAATTATGCTTTCCCAGCGTAGACTGGTGTGACTAGGCTGCGGAGGAATAGTTCGTGCGATCGCTTCGGCTCTCTCCTGTTTCAAGCAAGCTCGTCCACCGCGCCCCAGCCCCAGGCCAGGTCCGGCGTCGTCATCGGAGTACTCGAGCACCTGCGAGCACCTGGGGTTCAACCCGGACCAGCCAACCTGCGCAGGCGAAGTAGTCACATTATATTGGAAGCCGCAGAATGGACGCCGGGCTGCCTTCCGGTGCAACAGGTGCCGAAATCAGTTTTGGCAGGTACACGGTACCGCTGCACGGCACGGGCAGAGAGGCGAAGGAAGTTACTGCGCCAACACGGACCGCCTCGGCCGTCCGAACGACCACCTCTCCAGGCGGCAAATGATTTGGCTCACGTACTGCGTGAGCAAAAGCGTAGACATATGGATGTTGAAAGATACCGTAGACTTGTTTCCTCTATCGGAGCACGCCATCGCCGACTGTTGGAGCTACCCCCGTGAGGTCGCGAGAGACGAGCTGCTGGCGCGAGCTCCACTCGGTGGCCCCGGGAAGACAGCGCAAATTGACGAGTGCCTTCTTCGCGGCGAGCAAAAGTGCAATCGAGGCCGCCTAATGACGGGCGACAACGTTCCGCCGAGCCGCCAAAACTACGGTGGTGTTAAAGATGGTGGCCCATGGGTCTTCGGCATGGTCTGCGCGACCTGAGGGGTGCAGCTACTTTTCAAGGTCGACCGACGAAAGGCGGCGACGCTAGGCGCCATTATTGCAGCCAATGTTCAACCGGGGACCATTATTCATAGTGACGAATTGGCCGCATACAAGTGTAACCAAATTCAGTGGATGCTAACGGGGCCATGCCTCAATCTGCATTGGGAGACAGTTAACCACAGCGTGCACTTCGTGGAAACCAACATGGGCGTTCACACGCGAAAAATAGAAAGTTATTGTCAAAAAGTAAAGCGCCACCTCGTCAGCAGGGGGTACAGAGTAACTGCACTGATGCTGGAGTCCCACCTGGGATGAATGTGGTGGCTCCCAACGGCCACGTGCGCTGCAAAAACCCTTTCTTGCGTTTGTTAGATGCCACGGATCGCTGGGGCTACCCAGTATAAAGACTCTTTCCTGCGGTTGTTAGAATCCATCGCTCGGCGCTTGCCAGTATGAAGGTGCGTCACAATGTAAAAGAAACTAAAGTGTAGTTTTTTTATCCTTGCATGAGTGTTTTCCGACATTCTTGAGTGCTTACACGGTAAGCGCGCGGCAAACCACTTCTGCGCTAGCCGACGCTCCCTTCGTCTCGAAGCCTTACTTTAGCGCGAGCAACGAGCGATCTCTTGAAAGCCCAGTGTAAAAATCAGGCGCACACCAATCTGTGCTCGGAAATGGGAGCGCAAGCACGTAGGGAGCCGCGCCAATTGAATCTAGAGGAAAGAGAAAGAGCAACGAGCGATCTGTTCAAAGCCCAGTGCGAAAACCAAGCGCACACCAATCTGTGCTCGGAAATGCTAGCACAAGCACGTAGCGAGCCGCGCCAATCCAATCCAGAGGAAGAAAGAGGAGGGCGAGCGTGCCCTCGTGGTATAACGCGAAACGGTTAAACTACAAATTAGTCTAATGCACATTCAGTGTACAATTTGTAAACTTTAAAACATCTATACCCTACGGTAATGTGACTAATATCATTGTACTAAATGCATTTACTTGATAACTTGCTTGTGCCTCTAATGCACTCGGTGGAACGACAAACAAGTGAAAGAATGCACGACCATGCACCGACCGTAGGATCACGTGAGCCCCAGTTTGTCGACCGCCCATATGGCAACGCCCAAGGGATGATGGCCACCCAGAGTGAATATAGATAAACCAATGAAACTGGAGGTGTGCCGACGGACAAACTTTGTCTTGTTACCATTAGTTCTTTCATCTTGGGGCGTCGCCAGAGCTCGTGAAGATCCCGAGTTTCGCCAAACTCGGGGCATCCTGCATAGCACCCCTGGTGCCAGATTAAGAGAAACACCGCCGAAAACAGTAAGGCATTCGGAAATTTGATTAGATAAAATTTTTCAGTCTGAGGAAGAACAAGCTGTCGCAAATAGAAAGAAAGAGAGAGATTATAAACACAGATTATTGCCGGCTTACCACTCAGTACTGGGGCAGGGGAAATTGGGTATCAAATAAAGAAAAGAGAAACCTAACCATACGAAAGAGAATGAACACTAGTATGTGTGGGCGTAGTCACACTGCCTGTGAAAGCGCCACATAGTCTTAAACAACCTTACGCAAGGCAGCTGTATAACTGATGAAGGCTGCTAGCAGAGACTAGTTTTTTATCACATGGTATTTAAGAAATGTTGTCGCCTTTAACTGGCGCTGGCTACTCTTTTTCACGTAGAGATATGTATAAAAAATTCACAGTTTCGCCCGAAAGGTGGAGCATCAATTGCGATAGCAAATTAGTAGAGAGCTATACGAAGCCCCCATCTGTTCACGTTCAAAAAGCCGACGTTCGGTTTTGCTTCACGCATTTCGCCTAAATTGGCCTAGGCCGTGATATCGGCGTGGCCTGGACAATCGCGTGACACGAATCCGAACGTCGGCTTTTCGAACGCGTTCAAGGTAGTGGCCTAGCTTAATAGGTCATATAAAGTTGTAAACGTTCGCTTACTATAAATAGACAAGCATGGTGTCAGACGTGGACAAGTAGCCATAAACAGGTCTCACTCGATGACCGTGGAAACTCGCTGTGAAAATGCCGGAGAAAGCGCGCCAGCAGCAGCGGACAAATTGACCTTCGCGCTGTCTCTCGTCTCGCTTCAACGCGAAATAAATGTCGAAAGCACAGCGCATGCGAAACTACCAGCACTCGGCGCATGCACTTTGTCCCCATCGCCGATCGCTTTGAAGATGAGGCCCGCGCGGGCGCACACTTCGCCCACATGGCAGATCGCTTTCAAGATACGGCGCCCACGCGGCCGCGCTATGAGCAGTAGCCGATGGAGCATAACGCACCCCCTCCCTACCTCTCCCTCTCTGTCGCCTCACCCCCGCGCCTCCCACGCGAAGACCGCGCGCTTCCGGCCTGCCTTCTTCCCTCGCGTGCGCTACATTGAGTCGCGATTGCCGGCTCAACCTGGTACGCTTTTACTCGCACAAACAGCGTACAGCGCGTGGTGACAGTTTTATCGCCGTTCGATTTTATGCGGAACTTTACGGCGACGGCGACACCGACGGCAGAATTGCGCTTGGAATGTCCATATAATTGCTATCGCAATAAAAAGAATCAACTTACATGGAATAAAACTAAAAGTCGATTCCAAATCACAATAACACGAAGTCCAGTCACAAGTACACTAATGCCACACTAATACTGAAAATCAACTCAGAAACACATCAACACAAAGTTACGTCACAACTGCGCACTAATGTAAATACAAAGTCCGGTCACGTAACTGTACTAAAATCAGGGCACATAAGAAAGCACGGAAGATTCAAATGAAGGCACATGAACCCAGCTGTTGAATTCACCGAAATCAAGTAAAATGAAAAATTCCGTACATTGAGTTATCCCCAATAAAACACTACTCAATAGTTTCCGAAAATGTTGCTCGCTTCTATAAATGTTTGAAAGGACATTGAAGTTCGTCTTTGCAATGAATGGAACTAAGGAGCTAAGATCCAAGGAGCTAAAATCTTCCCGAAACTAAAGGGACTGCGGTCTAGTTCCCCTGAATCGCGTGCTAAACGTTGTCTGTGTGTGTCGTGTCGCAGTCATACTAACACAATATGCTGTGCATCCTGATCAGCTCTTGAAATGTTTTGTAGAAAATGTTTCGTGTACGCGGTGCCGTGCAGAAGACGGTGAATGAGCGATTCAACGGCTCTGGTTGTATCCAATGTGGACGGGATTTTGAATTGAAGCGCAGGGTCAATCTGAAATAAATGTGAAGATTTGGAGTTCTGATCAAACCATGTCGCTTCGAAACCACTGACTGAGATCTGTCGTAGTATGTACCGCAATACGCCTTGCGTAAGAGGGAGCCCACATGCGTGTTAATAATATGTGCTTGTCCGGCTGCCATGTCTGCTGCAACATTCCCAGGGATATTGCGTGGCCAGGTATTCAATGGAACAATATTCTGCAATTTTTTTTCCTTTGCCTTTGTGAGTTACTTTAGTTTCTCCCAAACTAACGTCATGTTTTGTTAATTGCTGATGCCACCACGAAGTGACGACAAAGCTGTCTGCGAGTCACAAAGGATGACCCACCATTGGTTCCCTTTTAGCATTGAATTTTTGCATCGTAACAAATACAATGCTGCAAAAAGATTTGATGTGGTTGATGATGTCGTGTCAGACAGTTTAAACGACTGTATTTTGTTACACTCTGGAATGCCAAGTGCAGCTGTAAAAGAATTTGTGTGACAACAACCAACGGTATACGCTTGAATATAGCGAGGGTGCCGATAGTATATCTGGTATGACGCTAGTTTTTGTTCTGCTGGAATAAGCATGTCTCGTTTGCGAATAATTTCGGCAGCCGGCAGTTTAATTTTTTAAGGCGACAAGTGTACACGGAAGGTAGGAAATATCTCAGACCCAAAATTCGTGATGTGGTAGTATATTTTTGTGCACCTGAATCACGGTGTTGATGTTCGCCTTGTCTCTCACAGTAAGTGTTTTGCTAGTGGGTGACTTTTGTGCTGCATTGAAACGCGAAAGTATACTGCCGACAGGTTTCAACCATCCTCATAATAGGGAATGGAGGATGACGTGCCTCAGCAACTACTAAGGAACTTGAGGTTGCTCGAGGAACGCCTAAGCATACTCTTAGGATCCTAGCTATTAATCGTTGAAGTCACTCTTCTGATGAACAGGAGATTCCATGCAGATATATAAGTGCTAAATAAGTGCATTATGTACTTTCAGTAGTGAAGAAACCAACCCTCTCCACGTCGTGCCTGCTACGCCGCGAAGAACATTTATTGTTGAGTGTATTTGTTCATCGAGGGCTTTAATGTGAGAATTCTAAGAAAGGTGTCTGTATAGTATAACCCCCAGAAATTTGTATTGTTTTCCTACATCAAAACGTTGTCCCTCAATGCACAGCTGAAAGTATTTTATATATCCTCCGGTAAAGGGTAGTACAGCCGTCTTACTGTAAGACAGCTCCATTCCTCTTTCCTGTTTAGGCCTTCTAGCAAAGTTGATTGACCAAGGCTGGCATCTGAACCACAGGCCCAAATACAAACATCATCCGCGTATATAGATAGTGTTGTGCAGGTGGAAGTCTCCGCGGTAAATCCGCCACCACACAAATAAAGATAAACGGACTTAGACATTATGTCTGACTTGTGGGACTCCTTGAATAAGATGACGAGAGAAACGTTTTCCTTCGCTTTTTTGAAGAAAACTTGATCTGTGATTCACGAAGTTGGATATTCACCATAGCGCTCTTCCAGCGATTCCCAGTTCAAGCAGACCACGCAATGTATGAGCATGGCTGACTGCGTCGAAGGCCCACTTAATATCTGAAAAAACGCGATTGTAACATTTCTCATAGCTCGTTCATGTTAAACATAGGTAATGATGTCCAAAATTGCATACATGGTGTATTCATGTTATCGGGAAGTGCTTCTGTATGTTCACACCAGCATTGCAGCCTAGTCTCAATCATTTTTTCCATGACATTGCATAAACAGCTCGTCAGGCTCACAGCACGAAAAGACCTGAGAGAGGAGTTTGACAAGGCTTCATTATAGGTATCACACGTGCGGCTTTTCAATAGTCAGGGAAATACTCCTTTTTACACAAGTCATTGAGTAACTCCACAAGTGCCAATCGGCCATTAGTTCCCATGTTTTTCAACATACTGTATGAAATGGAATCTGGACCTACAGTAGTCTTTGTCTTACAAGACGCAAGTGCACATTTTAGCTCAATCATGGAGAATTCATAGTCTAATTGTATATGCTGCGACTGAAAACACGAAATAACTTTTTCTTTTGCCATTTCAACCTAATATTGAAACCCAGCACAACAGAAACGTTTGTTCTAGTTATAACATTGCATAATTCTTCAGCAGTAACTAATTCTGAAGTATACTTGGCTATTGCGAGAGCACAATATGGCTGTTTTTGAACAACAGGGCCGCTTAATGCACGAATAGTCATCCATACTCGAGGAAATGGCGTCCGGGCAGACAACGTACTGAAATTTTCACGCCGTCTTTGTTTTTTTCCTAATTTTGTACTCGTCTTTGCATGACTGAGAGGACTTGCTGTAAATTTATTTACGCTTCTATATTTCCACTGTGGTGGTAAGCTATTTCTGCTTTTCTTCTTCCAGCTCTCAAATGTTCGCATTCTCCATCAACTGATGTGTACTCATCAGGAGTGAGCCCTTCTTTCGTACACATTTTCATTGTTTCTTGTATGACTGATATGAATTTCCCTACGTCATTTTCACAATCGTTTTGACTAGACAAGTGTTGACGAAAGAGCTGCCAGTTTGTTATATTCACGTATCTTCGTTTCCCAGTACTTTTTAACCGTGGATGTGATATAATAATTGGGAAGTGATCACTTTCACATGTTTCTGTGCCTGTTGTCCACCCAGAATCAGTAACGAGAGCACTAAAGCAGAGTGTTACGCCTATAGAGCTGGCATAGCAATACTCGTTCATGTTCAACATAGGTAATGATGTCCAAAATTGCATACATGGTGTATTCATGTTATCGGGAAGTGCTTCTGTATGTTCACACCAGCATTGCAGCCTAGTCTCAATCATTTTTTCCATGACATTGCATAAACAGCTCGTCAGGCTCACAGCACGAAAAGACCTGAGAGAGGAGTTTGACAAGGCTTCATTATAGGTATCACACGTGCGGCTTTTCAATAGTCAGGGAAATACTCCTTTTTACACAAGTCATTGAGTAGCTCCACAAGTGCCAATCGGCCATTAGTTCCCATGTTTTTCAACATACTGTATGAAATGGAATCTGGACCTACAGTAGTCTTTGTCTTACAAGACGCAAGTGCACATTTTAGCTCAATCATGGAGAATTCATAGTCTAATTGTATATGCTGCGACTGAAAACACGAAATAACTTTTTCTTTTGCCATTTCAACCTAATATTGAAACCCAGCACAACAGAAACGTTTGTTCTAGTTATAACATTGCATAATTCTTCAGCAGTAACTAATTCTGAAGTATACTTGGCTATTGCGAGAGCACAATATGGCTGTTTTTGAACAACAGGGCCGCTTAATGCACGAATAGTCATCCATACTCGAGGAAATGGCGTCCGGGCAGACAACGTACTGAAATTTTCACGCCGTCTTTGTTTTTTTCCTAATTTTGTACTCGTCTTTGCATGACTGAGAGGACTTGCTGTAAATTTATTTACGCTTCTATATTTCCACTGTGGTGGTAAGCTATTTCTGCTTTTCTTCTTCCAGCTCTCAAATGTTCGCATTCTCCATCAACTGATGTGTACTCATCAGGAGTGAGCCCTTCTTTCGTACACATTTTCATTGTTTCTTGTATGACTGATATGAATTTCCCTACGTCATTTTCACAATCGTTTTGACTAGACAAGTGTTGACGAAAGAGCTGCCAGTTTGTTATATTCACGTATCTTCGTTTCCCAGTACTTTTTAACCGTGGATGTGATATAATAATTGGGAAGTGATCACTTTCACATGTTTCTGTGCCTGTTGTCCACCCAGAATCAGTAACGAGAGCACTAAAGCAGAGTGTTACGCCTATAGAGCTGGCATAGCAATATCCACGTATGATGTCACACATGCATCAATAAATACTGAGAGATTACATATTTGCGCGGCGAATTGAACGATAATCCCACGGGCATCACAGTGATTACTCCGCATGATACGTTGTTTCCGTTAAAGTGCCCACATATCATAATATTTGATCTTGTGATGCTAAAGATATTTACTAATTTATCAGTCGTAATAAGTCTCGATGCTTGCAGGTATATGCTTACGATTGTTAAACATATTTTAGCTAGATATACTTTGCAGGCTACATATTCAGGGAGATCTGAACTGCTTGAATGAATAAGGCGAGATGGCAAATCTATTCCAACGCAGAGCATTGTTCTATTGTTTCTCGATGGACGAGACGATTTAAATATTATGTAATTAGAAATACGAAAGTCATCACGTACACCAGCCTCTTCTATGCACAGTACAGGGTAGCTGTATTGTGCAACTAACTTGCAAAAATCAGGAGATTTGGACCGAAGGCTATTAGCGTTCCACTGAAATATTACGACATTTTCGTAACGGCTATCCAGAATTGCCATCCGGAAGCACTGATGCGGACAGCTGACTCATAAATGGCTACATAGACAACAGTGCCTTTACCCTGGAAGCTTGTTCGCCTGAGGTAGAGCGGCGAAAATTGCTCGATCTGCAGCAAACTTCATGGGTAAAATTATCTGTGCAACACTGAGTGACGCAGTGTTATCATGTAATGTCGATCTTCCGGCCGCCGGTTGCGGTTTGATGTACCGTTTGCGGTGATCGCTGAGGGGTGTTCTGAAGGGATCACTGAGGTTGTCCTAGGTTACGTCGCTGATATTGTTGTGATGTGTGGTCTTCAGTGGCCGTAGCAGAATGATGACTCCGCTGTCTCTAGGACCCTTGCCCAGCTTGTTGCTTTAATGCCCACGCATACGATGGATGTTTTGAATTTTGTTCAGTTGCTGTAAACTGGCCATTTTTCGCTGCGCGTCGTCTGGGAAGTTTTCCTGCGGCGACTGCTGTGAATTGCGTCCACGCATCACCCACGCGCTGCCTCTCACTATCTCCCTATTAGCGAGGAAGTCGTGTCCCACTTCGCTCTGTTAGCAACGTGCCGCGCGAGAAAAATTGCTCGCCCCAGGCGATATATCGCAAAATAAAAATATACGTATATAACTGCGCTAAAATTTTGCATTAGGGAGTATCCTAATCGTCGGGGAAATTTTTCTGCCTTTGAAATGTTAGCTGGTAGAATGCTCTTTAGTCGCGACTGTAATAAAGATCCATAATTGATCCCGATGCTCCGTGCTACGTGCGCCATCATTTGACTAGACTCTGTCTACAAATTAGAGTAGTCGAACAGTTACCTAGTGTGCTTCCAAAACATGTAAATTTAGTGCTTTTCTTTTGAACAATGGTTATATTCAGTAAAGAGCTTTCCCTCCGGCTACCATTTTGTGAATATTCATATGTACATTTTTATTTCAGATTCTCGAACGTCTTTGCGGTTCCGTGGAATTATCCGCGTATTGCAAGGCAAATGCAAATCTGTAACCTCCTCCCACCGTTCTAGCCCCCTTCACTTGCGTATACAATTTCTGGAGTTCGCGTAGAAGCTCTTAAATCATTCAAATACTTGGGTGTAACCTTATGAAGTGACCTGTCCTGGCGTACTCATATTACTAACATCATATCACCTGCCAATAAAACACTTGGATTCTTGAAACGGAACCTCCTACATGCCCGCATAGATGTAAAACTTCTAACTAATAAACCGCTCATGAGACATAAGATCGAGTACGCATCCGCCTTTTGGAACCCACACCAATCTTACTTCACCACTTCTCTAGAAGCAGTTCAAAACCGCGCTCCTACATTTAGCCATTTTGCTTATCAATACCACATTAGTGTATCATCGTTAAAAGCAGAATCCGGCTTATCAAATCTCATTATTCGCTATAGCATTACCACGCTGTCCTTGTTCCACAAATTATTTTACAGTTTTCTCGTCTATCCACTTTGCATCGCACCCCCTGCCCGCATATTCCTTCGCGTTAGCCATGAACTTAAAGTGTCATGCCCACGTGCCCGCGCTGTTACATTTTCATTTCATTTTTCCCCGCGCGCAGCAACAGAATGAAACGGCCTTTCCACCAAATTCTAGCAATCACTTGTCCATCAACTTTCTTGAATGATGTAACCAATTTTATTTCTGAATGACGTCAAGTGGCTATATTATAAACCCACCCCTTATGTAATACCCCCTAGAGGGGTCTATAAGGAAATAAAGGGATGTGCTGATGTGTATTTTAAGTTTTGTTTTAGCACTGGTGCGGCACCGTGGGACACCTGAACGAAGGCGCACCCATACGACACACCTAAATTGTGGCGCATACCAGACTTACCCAAAGACGGTATCTTCCACCGCACCAAAAATGGACAAGACGGGATGCCGTTGAAAGAAGAAAGTTATATACAAACACATTTCTGCAGTGGACACTCTTCTACGCGATGTGTCCAACATGCAGTGACTACGCCTGTAAAGAAATACTCAGCTTTTTTTAGCGCGCTTTACCATATGGTATTGGAGTGCGCGCACTACATGACCCTGTCCCCCGTCCCTCAACTGCCTACCCCGGATCAGTGGGAGGACCGGCTCACCAGCTTCGACTGGTGGACAGAGCACGACAGGAGACGAGGCACCACAGCATCCTGTACTGAGGACACCGCCCACCTGGGGATGACCGTCTTCGTCTGCTCTTCAAATAAAGTTTATTCTCTCTCTGTCTAGTACCAGGTGAATTCATTTGTGTGTGTTTGGAAGTCTGCGGTCCGAGCGGCCACGACAGTTGCACGGCTGGTGCCAAGCCAGGTGCCGGGAGAAAGAGAGGTCCACCAGAGCGACGCCAGAGCGGTGAGAAGAACAAGCTTTATGTACAAATGTACATGACGATAGTTCACAAGAAGGCCTCCATAATTCTTGGAGCCCACTAGATCTCAATATCTTTACATGTCCGAGCACCCTCCACATATTCGCGCTCTGCTTTTTAAGGGTATATTTCCCCTTTTCGCTCGACGAGGTAATTCAATGACCTTCTTTTAACGAAATGAAATTGCCGCGCAGTCCGCAAAATCCCGCCCATGGCATCGCGAAACCCCGTGTCCAACTTTCACTCGCCCTCGATGCAATGGCAATGACATGTGAAACATGGGTCGACGCTTAAGGCCCAACCGCATGCACGCGATATTCAAGCGACAGCGACAAGCGACGCGACAGGCACACCCTGTCGCGCTGTCGTGTCGCGGCGTGGAGCAACCGCATGAACGCGACATCGCGAAAAAGAGTAGCGACGCATTTACATTGTTGTGCGAATAAGTGTTATCGTGCGCGCGTAAAGAAATCTCAATTTTATCAAAAGGTCAATGTTTTATCTAGACCTAGCTAAAATATGTTATCATCCCCAGTGAAAATTCGTCCCATGCATCCCCAGTGGAACTCCGTCCCATGCCGCCAGCGTAAGGTGCCGTGGCGCCATCTGTTGGGCAAAACCTAAAACACTTTCTCGGCTCTCGGTGGCGTCTCAGGCCTAACGGTGGCCCAACGGAGACGCCGTTAGGCCTAACGGTGGCCTAACGGCGTCTCAGGCCTGACGGTGGCGTCACCGTCAAAACAAAACAACCGATCTCAATAATAACGACAAGAGAGCGCCGATACTTAGTCTACAGCTAGCGATGAGGTGAAGCGATGACTGATCGTGCTATTTATTTTTTGCTGTCACAGCAGAGAGCAAGTTGCAAGAGCGAATTCAGATCGAAGCGGGCAGATTGATTGCTGCCATGTTGTTGTGCAATCGCTGTCCCCAGCGGATGTCGTCGCGCTGACTTCCGGGCGACAAGCGATATTTTCTGGCTGGCCAGAAACCGGCGACACGACCAGCGACAGCGACGGATAGCCCTCCGCGACGACAAAACCTGTCGCTCGTCGCCGTCGCTTGTCGCTGTCGCTCGAAAATCGCGTGCATGCGGTTGGGCCTTTATCCCATGGAAGTCGTCGGCGTTGACTCTTTGCAGCAATTAGTGAGCACTTCGTAACGGCCAGCTTGTAGCGATTTCAGGAATATCGTATCAACAGTCTCTACCGCTTGCAAAGAAGGCGGCAGTTGTGGTCACTGTGAAGAAAGCTTTGCGGGAAGCACACAATAGGTGCATTAAAGTTTAGGAGCTCGAGCGTGCTCTGGTCGGAAGAGGGCGCTCTACGTAAATTTACCAGCAATACAAGAGATAATACAAGTGATTTACATACACTTGCGAATATGTTTGGCAACGCAGCGACAAATGTAGGCCTTAAGTTTAGCACGGAGAAATCAGAAATTATGATCTTTAATAAAGAGACGAGTAATTACGTGGTGTCAATTCAACAAGTCATATCCATTGTCAAAGCAATATAAGTACCTCGGCGTATATATAAACAAAGGAAAGATTTACTAAAGCACCCGCCAAGATAATCTGAAAATAAAGGGGGAGCGTAATGTACCAATATTGAAACACAGATCACTGTGGGGCCACAATAAATATGAGGTGGTGCATGGAATCTGGAAAGGAGTAATGGTGCCAGCATTAACGTTCGCAAATGCCATTTTGTGCTTAAAATCGGATATCTTGTCGGGGCTCGAAGTTAACCGTAGATCAGTAGGCCGGTTGGTTTTGGGAGACCACGGTACAACCACAACTGAGGCAGTGCAGGGTGACATGGTTTGGGCCTCTTTCGGAGTCAGAGAAGCACAGAGCAAATTTAGTTTTGAAGAAAGACTCAGGAACATGGATGAAAATTAAATTAATGGGCTGCTAAACTGCACAAGTATCTGTATCTGAAAAGCGTGGACAAATAATGGAGGAAGAGGTCAATAAAGGTGGCAGCCAAGTAGAGGATAACTTAAACTGTAAATAGACAAGCAGGAGTCATCAGAAAGAGAGAGGAATAGAGACAGTGAATTGGATGTAAAGAATGGAAACGAAAAAGGACAATGGATATTTACAAGAGTGAGCTGAAAGAAATTAGAAGGGAAAATCTGTACGATAACACAAGGGGCAGTGCCTTGCTATTTGAGGCTCGAGGCGGTTTCCTAAGGACCAAAACATACCGGATCAAATATTCGGAACTAGATAAGGTATGTGTATGCTGCAGCAAAGATCCGGAGACCACATAACATATTTTAAAGGAATGAGAAGGGATTCACCCAGTGAGAACAGTAGGTAACGTTCACGTTTCTTTCCGCATAGGAATGGCCGACAGCAGAGCCTGTGACCACTGCGGCAATGAAAAATCGATTGAACATATTTTGTGCGACTGCCCGCAGTACAGTGCAAAGAGACTATCTCTTGAAAACGCGTTCAACCAATTGGACGACCGGCCTCTGTCAGAAGGAATAATTCTCCGCCATAGGTATTTTTGAACATTTCAAGTAAACAATCGCATCGAGTTCGGAATGCCGTCAAGTTCAACGATGTCAAACACTGCAGCGCTACGCGCCGTGGGAGCGCCACAAATAAAAAAAAAATGCCGTCCGTCTCCCCTCGCCTTTCCAGTGTCCCTAGCGGTCGTCACGATGTCAGCAGGGGGAATCTGCAGATGTCAACTGTGGAAACGATGTCCATTGGTTGAACAAGAACCTACGACTTCCGGTTAGTCTGCTAGCAGGTACGCGCGCTTTCTGCTTTTACTCGTTGTGTTGCTAGTTTGTGCGCCCTTGCGAATCTGTAATTACAACCCGTAACGCAAGTGCCAAATCGCTCGCGTTCCAACACAGTCGTGCATAGCGGTCTGATTAGCTGCGCGAACAGAGTGCGGCAGTGTTGGCCTTTCCAGATGTGCGGGCAACACAGGGTCTATAGCGGTACGCTTCGCATAGCACGGGCTGGCACCGCAGCAACAGCGGGTAGCCGAGAAGCGCTGAGTCCACGTTACCGGCACGATAACTCGTCACACGTCGTTTGCCATTCGCGGGCCGCCGTTCGACAGCGCTTTTTGATCGCGAACGGCGAGATTTCCTTGCCGTACGTAGAGAGGATGAGACCGGGACTCATTTGTGCAGCAGCCTCACCGCCGCTGATCGCTCGACGGCGCCGATATCGCCGCTAGGCCTTTTCTGGTTCCCTTCAAAGCTTATTCAAAGCTTCAAATGAAATACCGACGCTCACAAGCAGCAATAATTGTACACAAAGAAAAAAAATATGCTGATATTAGCGGTGCCGTCGGCTGCGATGCGAGCACAGCCGAGCCCGTCGTCTAGCGGTGGTAGCCGTGCACTGCAGCTGAGCTGCAGCCGATGTTTTCGTTGCCGGTGGCGGAGGCGCGCAGCTTCGCGGTCGTCGATTAGCCCATTGATCGTGCAGCGGGTGGGGCGCCGGCCGAACTGCCGTCTACTTTAAACACCTCTTGCGCGGCACACGTTCTACGGCACTGGCGGCCGGTTCGCCGTCGGTATATATGCCGCTAGCGTGGACGTGACCGGAAGTAGGCAGTGTTTTGAGAAGGGCGTTGGCAATGACGTATGTTACGTGACCTTTCTAGAAGCACTCGGCGAGGAGGGGAGACCAGCCGATGAGGAGAGTAGCGAAGGAAAGAGCGAAACAAACGGGGGCCGTTTTTCGATCATCAAACGCGTGTAAGTCCGCTATTACGGCAATATTTCGAAAAATTCTCGCGGCTACGTGGTCGTTGTAGAATCGTGCACAACTGCAACACCAAAACTAAATTTCTACCTCAGGGTGGTTTAGGGGCCCTTTAACGTCACAAAAGAAGGCCGTGCAGGCGCTTCTGCGCTTCTTGCAAGCCATCGGTTAATCTGAACGACTGTGATTAGCACGCTGTTCCGGCATGTGCACTTTTTTCCCGTGTGCTTTCTTTTCTTTCTCACTCTCTCTGTCCTCTTTTCTATCCACTATTCCCCTACCACAGTGCAGGGTAGCAAACCGGATTCTAACATCTGGCTAACCTCCCTATTTTGGTCACTATCTCTCTCTCGCTCTCTCCCAGAAGTGCTTGGGTTTTAAAGTGGAAAGAAGCATCAACCGGTCAGCAGTCGAGATAAGCAAGTGACGTTTAGAGTATTGTTGAAAAAAAAAGCAGGGAAGAGATTGATACGACCTGATTTGATCTCTTAGTCATAAGTAGAGGTGCCAGGTAGATATTGAGGAAAAAAATATGAATGAAATGTATGCAAAAACGCTAGATAAAGCACATATATAGCAAAGCTGAATAAATCACGCTGGCTAGGTGACTATTTTTCACCGCCCTGTTTCAAATGGGACGCCATTAAATCATCATCGTCATCATCATTATCATCAAACCCGACAGGGACTTCCGGTGGGCGATAAGGGAGTGCGCTCTACGCGTTCCAGCGTGGCAGATGGTGTTCGGGAGCTCGTGCCTGCCATGGCTTCCGGCAAGTTGACGCGTTTGTATACGCCCTCCTTGCAGTTTCACCCTTTCAAGGTGCAGTTGGCGTGGTTCGCGCGCTGCTTGGTTCCGTATTCGCACACTTGTTTTACACGAAACGGGGAAATGGCAGAGCGATCTCTGCTCGCCAGACGCGCTGGTGCGTAACCAAATTGTCGTTCTTCTTAGACAATGTGGTTATTCTGAATGCCTCGAATCATAAGGCTATCCTTTCTCCTGCGATTTGCGATGAATCAGTCGGCATACCGCGAACCAGAAACAATTCCTGCGGAGCGGTGCCTCTGATGACAGCGCCCGAACATCTGCACCACGAAACGCTAACCTCAGTAGTTGCCTCCGTCGCAGTGCGTCGTGTTCCCCGAGCTCGTTATCGTCAGTCCAGAACTGCAGCAGCAGCTAGGCAGCGGCGCCATGTTTACAAAGCGCGCGAAATGCGATTGCGCAGACGAAGCGGCATAACACTGGTCCGATGGCGTGCTCACGGGCAGTCCACTAACATCGCCGTTAAGCTACGTTCCAAAGGTGTTGCGCACGAGCGCACTCGAGTGCGTTTGCTTTGGATTGGAGTGCAGTGGATAATACAATGAACAATGAATACCTTGCCGTTTAGAGAATTACATGGCCTATGACTCACTGCAGTTTGGGGTCCAGAACATGTCTCGTTCGTCAGCTCTGGGTCGTCGAACAGACGAAGACACGACACATAATCACGGTCAAGTAGCTTAAGGTATCGCTGGCTTTGTCGCCACCTCTGGCTGCAAAAGGGTGACGAAGCGGGATGGCATTTCATAGCTGCACGCTCACAGGTAAACCACTTTTGTACAGAAGGAAGGACAGGCACTACACCGTGTGTATGTGCCTGCTCGCGTGTAGTTGTGTGTTTCTGTGCGTGCGTGTCTGTTGTTTGTGTCCATGGCATGACGAAACAGACAGCAACAGCGACAAGAAATGCATGCTAGCCTAATAAAATTATGCAGATCCCACGCACTGTGGAAATCGATGTACAGTGAAGCTTCGATGCTGTTTGCTTTGATTGACGATAATAATTGTTCAGATTGATCAGTTCAGATGTTCAGTAATAATGTTCAGTTCGCCATTTGTGACGGCGACTACGTCATCTCTCCTTCCTAGACGATCTTTTAGCAAGGCATTAGCCTCCCTCACTCCGTTGTGACGTTTCCGCGAAGGGCATGTATCCTATTCTGAACTTGGACACACTCCACAGTTTCTTCCCGAAGGTATCACGCTGGGGAAGCGTAGCGCCTTAGACGCACACGACCCTCTGGCTCTTACTATCGATGCGCCCCCGTCTTATGGAAGCCCTGACGCTAGTTCTTCATTGATG
>NC_051155.1:114177462-114207851 GCF_013339745.2 Dermacentor silvarum
GGCACATTATCAAAGGTATCGCGGACGACGCATTCAAACTTCTGGTCTTTAGAAACCTATCGACTGTCGACGCCATCATGAAGGAATGCCACCGTTCCGAGCAGGAGAAAAGCCACAGTATACATAATCAGTTTACACGGCTTCCAAATACTGCAGCGACCTCTGCTTGCACCGACCAAACCGACCAATCTAGCTTGCCACCACCAAGTGAAAACGTGACCCGCATTGTGCGCCGCGAACTCGAAGCAGCGTTTCCTGTCTTGCCTCAACGGACGTCTTGTACCAACACTGCTGAGACGGTATCGCTGATCCAGTCCGTGGTTCACCAGGAAATCGCTAATATGGGCCTCCTCAGCACCTGCTTCTTGAGTGGTCCTGACACCGGCCCTGCTCCTATGCCTCGGTCCTATCGCAGTCCACCGTACAGCGCCCGTTATCCCTACAGTGCCTGGAATCCATCGGACTGGCGTACACCTGATGACAGGCCAATCTGTTTCTGCTGCGGCCGAGTCGGTCACGTTTCCCGGTAGCCGTTGGTCGTCCCCGCCTCCAAACACTTTCTGGAAAAGTTCGCCCCGCAGTTCTTCACCCCGTCGCTTCTACGAGGCTTCCGACGCCACTACCTCTCCTCGCCGCTATACTCGCTCGCCCTCGCCTCAACGTCGCCAGCCACGTCCGCCCCGGCTTCACCGCTTGCCCTCGCCGACCTACCCAGGACCATCCCAGCCGGAAAACTAGGCAATGCGGCACCTCGGGGTAGTGCTGCAATGTCGAATTCGCCGCAAAATCCTCCTTTGACGCTGTTTACGAAACGTAACCTTCTCGACGTCCACGTTGATGGCACACCCGTCACAGCACTCAGATACCGGAGCGCCCATATCGATTATGACCAGCCGTCTTTGCCGCCATTTAAGGGAATTGTTACGCATGCCCTTACTCGGCTCGTACGAATCGCCGACGGCAGCATGGTGGCCGTGGTCGGATTGTGTACTGCACGTGTGAGCATTTCCGGCCGCCAAACTGTCGTACTTCTCACTGTGCTTGACCACTGTCCCCATGACCTCATACTAGGCCTCGACTTCCTCTCTGCCCATTCAGCACTCATCGATTGTTGCTCAAGTATTGTGCATCTTGACCTGCCTCTGCTGGACGATCCTACACCACCTCACGAAATTCGCCTGAGACCGACTGATTTTGTTTCCGTTCCACCACAGGCCTTGACATACATCGAAATGGCGCCATCTATGCCAGTTGCCGATGGCGATTACATCTCCGCTCTTATAACTGTCATCGTTCTCAGCCACAACTTTACTGTCCGGCATGCAATACTGAGAGTCACAGACAATCGCACTTATCTCTCTGTGGTGAATTTCGGGCTCACAAGGCCAATTCTGCCTAAAGATATTACCCTGGCTACGATCACTGCTTTAGAAGTTCACTGTGTTGAAACTTTTGCCATCGACACGTCCTGTGAATCTTTCCGGTCTACCAATTGTACTGACCACGACATTAAGAAAATGATCGCCCCGAGTCTCACACCTGTGGAGGCTGAACAGCTCTGCAGTTTATTGCTTTCGTTCAAGGACATATTCGACCTGAACAGCCGTCCCTTAGGCCAGACGTCTCTTGTCAAACACCGTATACATACAGGCGATAATCCTCCCATCCATCGGCGACCCTACCGAGTTTCAGCATCGGAGCGCCAAGTCATCAAAACAGGAAGTAGACAAGATGCTCGCGAAAGACATCATTGAGCCATCGTCAAGTCCCTCGGCGTCACCTATTGTGCTAGTAAAGAAGAAGGACGGCACATGGAGATTCTGCGTCGACCACCGGCACCTCAACCGCATCATGAAGAAAAACGTCTACCCACTACCTCGTATAGATGACGCCCTTGATTGCCTATACGGGGCACAGTATTTTTCATCCATCGACCTACGGTCCGGATATTGGCACATCGCTGTGGATGATTTCGATCGTGAAAAGACCGCCTTTATAACGCCTGATGGTATTTACCACTTCAAAGTTATGCCTTTTGGGCTCTGCAACGCTCCGGCTACCTTTGAGCGTATGATGGACTCATTACTCCAAGGATTCAAGTGGTCGACTTGCCTCTGCTACCTAGATGATGTTATTGTGTTCTCGCCCACATTCAGCACACATCTTAAGCACCTTTCAGATGTACTTGCTGTTTTTTGCAAGGCTGGTCTGCAGCTCAACTCTAAGAAATGTAACTTCGGCCACCGTGAAATTACAGTCCTTGGGCATGTCGTCAATGCGCCTGGCATCCGACCGGACCCGGAGAAAATTCGCGCCGTGAAAGATTTTCTTGTCCCACAGTCCGAAATAGATGTCCGCAGTTTCGTGGGCCTTCGCTCTTACTTCCGTCGCTTTGTTAGATTTTACCACCATAGCACGCCCTCTGACAAATCTTCTGAAGTGTGCCATTTTCATGGGGAGACTCTCAGGCCACCGCCTTCTCTCGCCTTACCACCATACTTACCACCTTGCTGATTCTAGGACATTTCGATACGTCAGCCCCTACAGAGGTGCGCACCGATGCCAGTGGCCACGGCATCGGTGCTGTCTTGGCACAAGTTCAGCACGGCCGTGAACGTGTTACCGCGTATGCTAGCCGTCTTTTGTCACCTGCGGAGCGGAATTACTCTATTACCGAGCGCGAATGTTTGGCACTTGTGGGGGCAGTAGCAAAATTCCGCCCCTATTTATACGGCAGTCCCTTTTCTATTGTAATGGACCACCACGCGCTCTGTTGGCTTTCCTCCTTAAAAGATCCCACAAGGAGCATGGGCTTGGACGATGGGCTTTGCGGCTAAAGGAGTATTCCTATTCTGTGGTGTATAACTCTGATCGTCTACACAATGACGCTGACTGCTTGTCCCGTTACCATGTACCCACGCCCGGCAACGCCGACAGGGATGCTTCTGCAAGTGTTCTTTCCAATTCTCAGCTATTTTACATGGCCCTCGAGCAACGCCATTACGCTACCTTGAGAACCCTCATTGACCGATTGGAATCTCCTCCCACTTATCCATTGTTACGGTGGTTCGTCCTCAACGACGGGATATTGTACCACCGCAATTTTCACCCTGATGGTCCTCCCCTTCTATTTTTCGTTCCCCAACACCTCCGCTTAACCGTGCTTCAGGAGCTTCATGATGCACCTACTGCCGGACACCTTGGGGTTGCTACCACTTACGACCGCATGCGCCGCCAGCTTCTACTGGCCCGGCCTCCCGCGCTCCGTACGGCGATACGTAGCTGCTTGCAAGTCCTGCCAACATCGGAAAAAGCCAGCAATGCTTCCTGCCGGTTACTTACAGCCGATCGAGATTCCAACTGAGCAATTCTTCCGCGTGGGTTTTGATCTCCTTGGCCCTTTTCCTGAGTCCAGCTCCGGCAACAGGTGGATCGCTGTGGCTACTGATGACGCGACGCGCTACGCCATCACTCGAGCGCTTCCCATGAGCTGCGTGACTGACGTCGCCGATTTCCTACTTCGGGATATCATCTTAGTGGCGCCCCGCGACAGCTCCTTACCGACCGTGGCCGCATTTTCCTCTCCCAAGTCACCACCGATATCCTACGTTCCTGTTCTACCAAGCACAAACTCGCTACTTCCTATCATCCCCAGACCAACGGCCTTACTGAGTGACCTAATCGCACCATCACTGACATGGTATCAAAATACGTTTCACCCGACCACAAGGACTGGAATATTGAGCTACCCTATGTCACCTTCGCCTACAATTCGTTACGCCACTATAATGTTGGGTATTCCCCCTTTTACGTGCTCTTCGGTCGTGACCCTGTATTACTATTGGACGCTTCGCTCCCCTTGGTACGGAATTCACGCACCGAGTATGCCCGCGACGTTATCGCCCGCGCTGACCATGCGCACCAGCTTGCCCGTACTCGTTTCTTGGAATCGCGGGAAACTCAAAAGCACGCTTACAATTGCAGCAATCGGGAGACATACTTTGCACCAGGCTGTCTCGTACTACTTTGGTCCCCTTGCCGACGTGTGGGGCTCTCCGAGAAACTCCTTCCGTGCTACAAAGGTCCTTACCACGTTCTACGTCAAGTGACCAATGTCACCTATGAGATCATCCCAGTGACATCCGTCGTGCCAACCGGTTCCACATCACCCGACGTCGTACACGTCTCTCTGCTTAAGCCCTATTATGCCCTTCCCTGTGGGACCGTCTGAAGCACCGGGACGGTGCTTTTTCCGCCGGGGGTTGTGTTACGGTGAGGAAAGCAGACAATGTCGTCGACGACGGAGAAGAAGACGAAGTGGCAACAGCCTCTCTGTGTTCTCAGCTGCTGCCTATCTATCTCCTGTAAATACATCTTGTAAATAGTTTATACCCATGACAATATCATGCTTGTGCCAGTGCTTGTCCTGCAGCCTCTATTTAATTGTGCGGACATAATTTTGCCTTACTGGAACCATCACACTTTCACAATCCACCATTTTGCCCAGCAAACCACCCAACTTACTTTCTACGTTATCCTTGCATTTAAGACTTTTGTGTTCTCTGTGCAGTTTGTTTGCACATGACCTTGTGAACACCATTGTCTTTGTCATTTATGAATGTAGTGCTTTCTTATTGTTTTTTTGCAATTATTACTTTTATCTTGAGTTTCTCCAACTTTTCTAATGCCTTCGGGCCAATAAATTAAACGAAATTTCAAATACTTGTTAAAGTTGCCAGGATGTGAGACAGCTAATTAGCAAAGCAAATAAAAAATTTAGTTGCACATTCATGATGACTGTCCTTGCTGAATTTTTTAACCGGGCGTGCATCAACTGTGAATACACAGAATTGCATATTTGAACGAACACATTCCACAACCCTCCAGAGCTGAGCATGAGGAAATGAAATGCAAAGAAGGGCCACAGAACAGGATATCGCGAATCCAGCGACCCACTGCCGAAGCATCAAGTTGGGAGCCCTGAAAAGGGCTGTTGGGTTCTTCATGAAGTCAAGTAGCAGGTTTGCAGTCTTACGGTCTTGTGACCCCTGGACGGTCCCACTGCCAAGTCAGCTGCCCTTCATTCTTGAAGTACTTCATAAACACTTTCCGCACTGAATTTGCAACATTTGTGGAGTTGCGGGCTTTTGCTTCCTGCAGGACAAACACAGCAGCACCTGCCGTCCCTTGTTCGCCAAGTGCCGTTGCGGACAGACCCGAACATGTCCTAGCCGTCTGCATATCCAGGTGGGCATAAGTCGCAGCAGCGCTGGTGGTCACGGACAAAAAGTTGTTAAGAATGCAGGCTGACTTCACAACATTGTCCACATTCTCAGGCTGCAGGTTTATCTGCCTTTCGTAGATGCGCCAACGAGAAACAAGAATCCCTGAAGGCGTTCTCTACGCATCGTCTGAAACAGAAACAAATTATGGCTTATAAAATTGCAAAAAATTAATAGGTGCCTCTTGAAACATTACAGCAGAAGAAGTCTGTACCAAAGTAGAAAAACATGTAGTACTAATTGACGATGACATGTTGTTCATTCTGGTCCCAAAGAGGTCAAACACCAACATTTTATGGGTGATGTTACTATCTTTAAAAGTGCAAAAATATTCATGCCGTTACAGCAAACACACAATCGGAATGGCAGGATACATCATTCCTCTCACAGCTAACCCAGTTCAAGATAAAGGTAATCAAGAAAATGTCCTATGTACTAAAGGAAATATTTATTCTGTAATGAATGTTACGGAAATGAAAATAGTGAGAACTAAATACATGCAAGAGCACCGTGGAAATAATGTTAGTATCATAGCGGGTGGAGAAACGATCACGGTTTTAACCTGATGTGGTACAGACCTGGCACGACTGAGGCGGTAATTGAAGATGACCTCCTCAGCTCCAGTCCTGGTGCCCGGCAGTGGCCGCATGAAGTCAGGACGCAGCTGGAAGGCTTCATCGCCAACGAACATATGAGGGCAAACTTTTTCAGACACTGGTAGCACAGCTGCCCGAGGCAGATTATGCTTGCCCTGATGCAGTCGTTTGCCAATGGGAGAATCTTTGAAAATTCCCCAATCACTAAACCACCCAGGTGCGCCCACATCAATAAGGCGGAACAGGTACTGGCTCTCGGCCACAGCCATGAGGACAATGGAGTGGGTGCCCTGAAAGCATTGGAAATAAAAATAACCTTAAAGAATTCTTGTAACTGCAGTCACTTCATTATCTTTCATTACACTTTGCTTCATTACAGTATTGCAGGGCACACATTGAAAACGGACAACATTTGACTGCACCACAAGCTTTGCCTAGAGTATATCTACATAATTTTTATATCTTCTCGTCCTCTGCTACTCACACATACCCCATTCCTTCTATGCTTGTTGCAGTTCAAGTGTGAAACATGCAACTAGACACAAAGCACCCAGAAAACATTCTCCTTTGTCACTGTCACGTTTCTGAAAAATAAAACAAGAAACCTCTCCCTCATGTCCTTCAATAATTATTAAAACTGTAAATGGTACATTCTCATATCACATAGATAATTACTTGTGGCAGTCCTCTGCTTGCCGGTTGCAAAACCAGGAGGATGGACTTGTACTCCCCCTTTTGAACAAAGCTTGCAAACGCATTTTTTTCTCAAAATGAATTAAGAAAAGAAGTGGGCTTTGCATTATCTACAAGGTTATTCCCGTAGAATACTCCTTAGAAATATTAGGAGTGTTTCTGTTTACAAAGCTGATCCTTTAGCAGCAAATATGCTGCATGCAACACTGAAATATTCTGTTCCATACCTTATAGTTGAAGTATAAGCTCCCTGCCTGAATTGGGCATCTTATCTCGACATGCTTGCCGTCCACAGCACGCAGGCAATTCGGAAACTGCCAACGGCTGCACAATGCTGAAGCGATGTACCTCCAGTCTTCCTCTGTCGGAGGGTGCATAAAACGTAAATGAGATTTGATGCGCACCAATCACTGGCAACTTTACTGCTGCATTATGCACCTAATATACCCTCACGCTCTGTGTATGTGCATCTGATCACTATTCCAGCTACTGCAAACATCAGTATCACACACAGTACACATTACTGCTGCTGGTTTTACCTAATCTAATCTTATACTCTTGGTATGTTTATCTAGTATTTTAAGCCGCGGTCCACTTTCTGCGGACATGCATGCTTTGTACGAAATAAGACATTCGTGTTAAATATAAGATAATACAAACAACACTGAAATTGATTGAATTTCATTGCAAATTACATGTTTGTTCTGTACTGATGTGCCATAGTGGTGAAATAAAGCAAATATAAGAAATGCTCAGAGAACCAACTAATACTCAGCCATTGCTCAGCACGTGAGAACATTAAATCACGCTTATTGGTACCACTCGACTTTGCACCATGCTATGAAAATATTCTATGCACACCTTCATGTACACAGGGGACAACACCTCCCACAGCACACTGCACGTTACGTGTATCGCCTCCCGTGCAGTCTCCAGCCCCATTCTGAAGGTCATCGCTGCATCTCGGACGAGCATGACGGATGACAGGTATCTGAAAGCACACAAGAGCACACAGAGCTCGATCGACGCACGAAAATTCCGTAATGATCAACGGCCACTTTCTCCCGAATCATAAGTACCGAAGTTACAAAATGGTCCTACCGCAGCGTCAGTGCGATGCGCTCTCCAGACGAAATAGGCTCCCTTCAACAGCCGTTCCCACACCATGTCGTGGAGAGCATCAAATGTCTCCGGCGACATCCTGTAGAACTTAAAGAAGAGCGAGTCGTCGCCGTTCTTCATGCGTTTCGTCTGCAAAAGGCAATGAAAGCGTATGCAGTTGTACTGCATGGAGGCCTTTGCCATTAGCCACTTACCGCTGTGAACTACTCGCTTTCGTCCGCTCGCTTCGTCCAGAGCGGCCGAACCCACTGTTTGCGTGACAGCGCCTGCCTCGTCCTTATAATAATAAGTAGCTGCGCGGCAGCCAACTACCTTCACCGCCCCATTACACGCACAGGAAATTTCACGGCAAGGACAGAAAAACAAGGGCTCGCACAGGAGAATCGCACATCAGAATGACACCAGCGGTCCCGCGAGCGTGGGCGGAAACAGGAAGCTCGGGAACCGTCTGCCGCGCTTCGTGGACGGAACGGGCGAAGTACCGAATTTTGATAAGTACAAGAAAAAAAAAACGTACTCCAAGACCTTCAGAAATACTTTATGTTGCTTTGTACTGCAAAACAAATCACTTTAAATTATTAAAGAAAGTGCCACGCTAGGTTTGGTGCTCACTCGTACCCCTAAACCCGGCAACACTGGAGAGCCGTAGTGCGATGCGGTCGCTCGCATGCAGGCTTGATTGCAGGCGACGAGCTAACGCGACAGCCAGTTCCATCGCGTCGCTTGTCGCAGTCGCGCACAAAATCGCGAGCATGCGGTTTATACTTTCTTGCCCATTTCGCTACAGCAGCGCAAAGCCTGTTTGACCATCGGCAAAACTACAGCAACCAATAGCTTAGAAATTTACGTAAATACATTTTATAGGAAACCACAAATATATTTCTTGTGCACTATTCTATATTCGCGTTCTTATATTAAATTTTAATTTCAAGTGAACCCGTATCCTGGGCACTTCCCCATATGTCGTTTCGTCGTGAGAGCTGTGCAAATCGCAAGATACATACGTATACACTTGCTCTTGAACAATTCTCTCAGAGAGCACCATAACAATGTGAACAACACGGTATTGGGCCATCTGGGTATTCATTGCCGTGATCACGGGTGTAAGCGCTACTTTGAAAAAAGCGAAGTGCTGGGTAAACAAAGTTCACAGCTGACACGTGAAATCATTGAGGCAGATTTCATGAGAAAGTTTGATAGCTCGTGCGTTAGTTCTCCTTCGATTACACTTTCACCTCGGTAAATAGCATATCTTAACAGGGTCTGAATGGTAAACATTCAGCATGCGGCTATCATTATCAGCATTAGGAAATCGGAATTGATGCTCTAGGTTTTTCTTTTTGCTGATTATTCACACGTGGAGGAACCCGCGGTTGTCGACGGGAGCAGACGCGCTTCACATCGACTCCTGCTATTATGCCAATCGACGCACCGTTAATTTACAGTTACCGCGATATAATTGGTACCAAAGTGTGCGCGAAGGTGCGGTGCATCGACGGTACAAGTTTTGACCAAATGGTACGTGATTTTCTCGATTTACGAGGACTCTTCTCTGGTGCGGTGCGGACTTTTCGCTAAGCCTAACGTAGGCCTACCACGAGTACGCCCACCGGTCGTGACGGGCCCGGCCGCTAGGCCTAACCCGGCGACGAGTACGACCAAGATGGCATCCGAAATGGAAGTGGTCACGTTGATGGAAGACAACATGGCGTCAACGCTGAGCATCGGCAGTTTCGGCGGGCGCACGTGCATCGAAGTTCACGGAGAGGACATTACACCGCGGAAGAAGTCGAAGACTGGTCGGCCTCCGGCAAGCGCATCAAGCAGATCATTGCCGGCAAGGAAAACGGTGAGTCCGCCACCATTACTCGCCAGTCTAGACCCAAGACCAGGGCCAGCTTTGCTAAGAGAGTTGCAGCTTCGGTAACTTAAGCGGCGAGGATGCCGATAGATATGCCGAAAGAAGACGCCAAGGTAGTCATGAGACCACGTGGCGGTCTCAACGTAGCGAGAACGGAGGCTTCAATTATCATGTCGGTCGTCAGGACGGCGGCTCGACTAACGAAGGAAGAAGCCAAAGCAGACACCATCTGCACAAACGCGCAGCAAAACATCATCGTGGTCAACACCCCGGACGAGAGGCGCGCCACGCTGTACTCCAAGGTCAAAGCCCTTAACATAGGAAGTAAGACATAGGAAATCAACACCTACCGAACGGCGCCGGACGGCACGGTCAAGGGAGTCATCCGAGGTATAGCCGTTTACGATACCCCGGAGCAGATAGCCGAAAACATCCTGAACCTCTACAACCCCCTAGCGGTGGAGGCGCACAGAATCGGCAATACAACCACGGTGACAGAATTTTTGGCTGGACAGAAAGAACCGAACTACGTCAAGTATGGCTCGATATTGACACGTATACATGTTTATCTTTCACCGGTGGCCGCTTTCCACCGGCTAACAAATTTTAAACGTTATCGCTCGGCGCAGGACGCGCCTGTATCGGAAGTTTCTAGAACGTTATCGATACTTCTTTTCGTTGCCTGTTTTCACCAACGCTTATGTTATCTGATTGTGTGACCGACGCGAATTGTCTAGAACTTTCTGGAAGACACGCGGGCATCAGGGATTAATCTGAAACCTTCGATGACTCAGGTATAAAAGCCGACGCGTCGCGCCGCTGATGAGATCTTCGACGACCGCCGAATGTGTTCGCCGCTTTCGTTGTGCTTTGAGTGTAGCTTGCTTTTGTGGGCACAGGTTCGCCCAATAAATAATCAGTTTCGTCATACACAGTTTTACGACTGTTTACTTCAGCGTCACTACTACGTGACATCTGGTGGAGGTGCGGGGTATCGATCCCAGTACCTCTCGCACGTATTGACACGTATACATGTTTATCTTTCACCGGTGGCCGCTTTCCACCGGCTAACAAATGTTAAACGTTATCGCTCGGCGCAGGACGCGCCTGTATCGGAAGTTTGTAGAACGTTATCGATACTTCTTTTCGTTGCCTGTTTTCACCAACGCTTATGTTATCTGATTGTGTGACCGACGCGAATTGTCTAGAACTTTCTGGAAGACACGCGGGCATCAGGGATTAATCTGGAACCTTCGATGACTCAGGTATAAAAGCCGACGCGTCGCGCCGCTGATGAGATCTTCGACGACCGCCGAATGTGTTCGCCGCTTTCGTTGTGCTTTGAGTGTAGCTTGCTTTTGTGGGCACAGGTTCGCCCAATAAACAATCAGTTTCGTCATACACAGTTTTACGACTGTTTACTTCAGCGTCACTACTACTTGACATCTGGTGGTGGTGCTTTTGTGTCCATGCAGCGGACGCCCCCGAAAAGCCGTGATCCAAGCCCGAACCCTGAAGAGAGTACCAACGTTGTCCCGGAGCATCGAGCTAGCCTCAGGCTACAAAACCAACCCCCGGAGTACGGACTTCTTCCCGAAAAGACCAAGAGCACAAAAGTCACGACCTCGGCAGGAGCTACCATGACAGCCCCTGCGCCAACATCTGCAATCGTGATGCAACAACCCAGGGAGCCGCCGACTTTCCGCGAGACCCCGAAAGCTGGCTGGAGGCATACGACCGGGTCGCTACGTTCAACAAGTGGGACTGCGACGACAAGCTGCGCCATGTTTACTTCTCGCTTGAAGACGGCGCCAGAACCTGGTTCGAGAATAGGGAGCGTGCACTAACAACCTGGGACCTCTTCCGAGCCGCATTCCTGGACACGTTCACTAGCGTCGTACGTAAAGAAAGAGCTGCAGCCTTGCTGGAAAACCGTGTACAGCTCCCGAATGAGAGCATCGGTATGTACACTGAAGAAATGACTCGATTATTCCGGCACGCCGACCCCGCTATGCCAGAAGACAAGAAAGTTCGCATGCTCATGCGGGGAGTTAAGCAGGAGCTATTCGCCGGACTTGTTCGGAATCCACCAACGACAGTCCAAGACTTTCTCTCGGAGGCTACGACTATCGAGAAAGCACTGGACATGCGCAACCGGCAATACAATCGCCGTTCGACGCCACAGTACCTGGAATTCCAAGGACTCTCCCACGACCTATGAGACACCATCAGGGCGATAGTACGCGAAGAGCTGCAGAAGTTGCTACCGTTGTCGCAGCCTCAAGTTCCTTCCATCGCCGATATCGTGCGGAAGGAAATCCAGCAATCGCTAGGACTTCCGGAATCGCCGCAACCCAAGCCGGAAGCGCTGACCTACGCCGCCGTCGCCAGTCGTCAAGGCCCCCCTCCGCGCTCGCGCCAGGGCCCCGTAACGCCGCAGTTCCGACGTCCACCACCGCAGCCGCCAGCACGCCCGTCCGTCGTCCAGCGCAGCTACCCGAGAAAGACGGACAATTGGCGCGCCCCCGACCACCGCCCGCTCTGCTATCACTGCGGGGGAGCTGGTCATATCTACCGCCGATGTCCATACCGCGAGATGGGCCTACGAGGGTTCGCCGTCAACGCGCCGCGTCCAGTGCGGGGTGAACGACCACGCGACATTGCCGACTACCTCGCCGGAGCGCAGTGGCAACCCCGACGACCCTCACGCTCGCCGTCACCAGGCCACTACATCTCGCCACATCGCCGTCAGTACACCGGTCCCACACGGGGCTGATCTCCCAGCCCTTACCCGGGAAACTAAAGGCAGCAACCGATGGAGGTGCAACCGACGCAATGCCGAAGATCCTCCGCCGCCGACGACGACAACGATTCGCGAATCTTCACGACGAGATATCAGCACGCCGCCTAGCAACAGCCTTGACAGCACTTCCCCGCCGCAAGAAGACCGGCCGACGCGACGTAGCAGCAGCGGAGCAAGCCGACGCAGCCGTGATCCGACGCCACGACTTAACCGTAATGCTAGACGACGGTCTACCGACTTAGACGTGCTCATCGATGGTCACAACGTCACCGCTCTCGTCGACATTGGCGCCGACTATTCCTTCTTCAGTGGCGCGTTCGCCGCCAAGATAAAGAAGGTGAAGACGGCCTGGCAAGGACCCGATATCCGGACAGCGGGAGGCCACCTAATAACGCCGGCTGGAATCTGCACAGCCCGAGTCACGGTAAACAACCGCACTTACCCGGCGAGCTTCGTAATCCTCCAGCACTGGTCCAGGGATGTCATCCTAGGCATGGACTTTCTAAACCAATACGGTGCAGTCATCGACTTAAGATCCAAGTCGATAAACGCTTTCAACGCACAACGCGATACCACCGGATACAAGCACAAGTTGTCATGCCTTGAATGTGCTTGAAGAACAAGTCACCGTTCCGCCTCGCTCCAGCGTAATGATTTCCGTCGGTACCGAAGTGCCTGCAGACATGGAGGGCATCATCGAGGGCGATCATCACCTACTGCTCGACCGTGAAATTTGCGTCGCTAGAGGCATAGCTGAGCTACGTGGAGGGAAAGCAAAGGTGATGCTCACGAACTTCAGCCCTGAATACAAGCACATTAACAAAGGCACCACGGTCGCCTACATCGACGAAATAGTACAAGCCAGCAGTGCTTTCGCCTTCACGGATTCCAGTGCACCTGCAACGACGACTATAATACCTGAACCAACTTTCGACGTCAATCAGAACCTTCCCAGGCATAAGAAAGAACAACTAAAAGCTCTGCTCCTGCAATGCAAGGACTGCTTCTCGTCGTCGTCAAAAGTTCGACTAACCCCTGTCGCCAAGCACCGCATCATCACCGACGAAAATGTCCGCCCACTCCGTCAGAGCCCGTACCGAGTTTCGGCGCGCGAACGTGAAGCCATAAGGCAACAAGTCGACGAAATGCTACGCGACGACATCATCCAGCCGTCCAAGAGTCCGTGGGCGTCCCCCGTGGTGTTAGTGAAGAAGAAGGATGGAACCCTACGTTTCTGCGTCGATTATCGTCGCCTCAACAAGATCACGAAGAAAGACGTATACCCCCTCCCAGGGATTGACGACGCCTTGGATCGACACTACAACGCAAAGTATTTTTCGTCGATGGACCTCAAAACCGGCTACTGGCAAATCCAAGTCGACGAGAGGGACCGGGAGAAGACTGCGTTTATAACACCCGACGGATTGTTTGAGTTCAAGGTCATGCCGTTTGGTCTTTGCTGGGCACCTGCGACTTTCCAACGCATCATGGATACAGTACTGGCAGGCTTGAAGTGGCAGACTTGCCTCGTCTATTGGGACGACGTCATTGTGTTTGCCTCAAGCTTCGAAGAACCCATGCGGCGCCTTGAAACAGTTCTTCAAGCAATCAAAACCTCCGGACTCACGTTATAGCCAGAAAAGTGCCGCTTCGCATATCAGGAGCTCTTGTTCTTGGGCCACGTCATCAACAAGTCTGGAGTGCGCCCGACCCTCAGAAAACTGCAGCCATCTCCAACTTTCCTCCGCCCGCCGACAAGAATGCAGTGCGTAGATTTCTTGGACTGTGCGCCTATTACAGGCGCTTCGTCATGGACTTTTCGCGGATCGCTGAGCCACTGACCTACCTCACGAAGGCCGACGTCGAGTTCAAGTGGGAGACGCCGCAAGTCGAAGCATTTGAAGAACTGAAGCGACGCCTGCAATCGCCGCCAATACTTGCGCATTTCGACGAAAACTCCGATACCGAAGTCCACACCGACGCAAGCAGCGTAGGACTCGGCGCCGTGCTTGTGCAGAGGACTGACGGACTAGAAAGGGTTGTAAGTGACGCTAGCCGGTCGCTATCGAAGGCGGAAGCAAATTATTCCACAACAGAAAAGGAGTGCCTCGCCATCATCTGGGCTACATCAAAGTTTCGTCCCTACCTCTATGGCAGGCCCTTTAAAGTTGTGAGCGACCACCACGCCTTGTGTTGGCTAGCTAACTTGAAGGATCCTTCAGGTCGCCTCGCACGATGGAGTCTAAGACTTCAAGCATTCGACATCACCGTCGTTTACAAGTCCGGGCGAAAGCACTCTGACGCCGACTGCTTGTCTCGCGCCCCCGTCGAACCGCCGCCACAAGGCGACCAGGATGACGACACTTTCTTGGGACCGATCAGTGCCGACGAATTCGCCGAACAACAGCGAGCCGACCCGGAATTAAGGAGCCTTGTAGACTACCTGGAAGGCAAGACCGTCATTGTGCCGAAGGTGTTCAGGCGAGGATTGGCGTCGTTTTTCTTGCAAAACGACATTCTCCTAAAGAAGAACTTCTCGCCTCTCCGAGCCAACTACCTCCTCGTGGTACCCGCAGCATTGCGTCCAGAGATTTTGCAAGTTCTCCATGACGACCCAACGGCTGGACACCTCGGTTTTTCCCGCACGCTCGCGAGGATACAAGAAAAATACTACTGGCCTCGCCTCTCTGCCGACGTCGCCCATTACGTAAGGACATGCCGAGACTGTCAGCGACGCAAAACACCGCCGACAAGGCCATCCGGACTTCTACAGCCGATCGAGCCACCTCGCCGACCGTTCCAGCAGATCGGGATGGACTTACTGGGGCCTTTTCCGACGTCGACGTCCGGCAATAAATGGATCGTCGTAGCTACGGACTACCTCACCCGCTACGCCGAAACAAAAGCCTTGCCCAAAGGCAGTGCCGCCGAGGTAGCCCGATTCTTCGTTGAGAACATCCTCCTGCGTCACGGTGCCCCAGAAGTCATCATCACCGACAGAGGTACGGCCTTCACGGCTGAACTAACTCAAGCCATCCTGCGCTACAGCCAGACAAGCAATCGCCGGACCACCGCCTACCACCCGCATACGAATGGCCTCACCGAGCGCCTAAATAAGACCATCGCCGACATGCTGGCAATGTACGTCGACGTCGAACACAAGACGTGGGATGCCATCCTTCCGTACGTGACCTTCGCATACAACATGGCCATGCAAGAAACGACGCACATGGCGCCGTTCAACCTGGTCTACGGAAGGAAACCGGCAACGACGCTTGACGTCATGCTACCGGATGTCTCCGACGAAGAAAATCTCGACGTTGCCACCTATTTGCAGCGTGCCGAAGAAGGTCGACAGCTCGCCCGCCTGCGCATCAAGAACCAGCAGAGAACCGACAGTCGACACTACAATCTTCGACGACGCTACGTCGAGTACCAGCCCGGAGACCGTGTTTGGGTCTGGACTCCGATACGCCGACGAGGACTTAGCGAGAAACTCTTACGTCGCTATTTCGGACCATATAAGATCATCCGACATATTGGCGCACTGGACTATGAGGTCGTGCCGGACGGTATTTCGCAATCACAGCGGCGCCGCGCACGACCTGAAGTCATCCACGTCGTGCGTCTTAAGCCTTTCTACGCCCGCTGAGGAACGTAGGTCCTTTGTTGCTTTGTTATTTTTGTCCCTTTCTGTACGCCTGGTTTTGTTTTCGCTTTCGTGTTTGTAGCATCGGGACGATGCTTTTTAAGGGGAGGGTATTGACACGTATACATGTTTATCTTTCACCGGTGGCCGCTTTCCTCCGGCTAACAAATGTTAAACGTTATCGCTCGGCGCAGGACGCGCCTGTATCGGAAGTTTCTAGAACGTTATCGATATTTCTTTTCGTTGTCCTGTTTTCACGAACGCTTATGTTATCTGATTGTGTGACCGACGCGAATTGTCTAGAACTTTCTGGAAGACACGCGGGCATCAGGGATTAATCTGGAACCTTCGATGACTCAGGTATAAATGCCGACGCGTCGCGCCGCTGATGAGATCTTCGACCACCGCCGACTGTGTTCGCCGCTTTCGTTGTGCTTTGAGTGTAGCTTGCTTTTGTGGGCACAGGTTCGCCCAATAAACAATCAGTTTCGTCATACACAGTTTTACGACTGTTTACTTCAGCGTCACTACTACGTGACAATATTGGCCAAGTGCGCGCTTTACCGCAAGCACTTCGACGTGTGCAAGCAATGCGGCTGGGTCGGCCATAGAAGAGACGTATGCCCTAATACCAACGCCAAAGTGTGCTTCGGCTGCGGAATCGACAACCCCAGAGAGGGTCACGAACGCGAATGCAAGCCCAAGTGCAAGCTATGCGGGGGACAGCACCCAATGGGCGAGAGGGAATGCAAAAACAAGTACAACATGCCGTACGTGGTCAAGAAGCGGCAATGGGAACGCAAGATGGAAGCCATGCAGCAACAACCGGACCCGGAAAGCTCTCCGCCGCGACGAGCGTCGCCTGCCGAGAGACCCCGCGGGGAATCAAAGCAGCGCGACAGCAGCCGCAAAAGGGACGACAGCAAAATAGGCAGGAGCGCCAGTCGCCGCAGACCGTCGCAGTCGAGGGAGAGAGGCTCCTGGGCCGACGCAGTCAAGGCAAACATGGCAGAGAAGAGACAACCACCGGCGCAAAACGCCGCGAAGAAGATCCAAGAAGCGAACGGGGTGGAGAAATCCTTGAGAGACGAGAACGAGAAGCTAAAGCGGAGAATCGCCGAACAGGACGCAACCATCAAGGAAATCAACGAGAGGCTAACGACATTAATTGCGATGCAGCAACAGCAGCAACAGCAGCAACAGCAGCTGACGCCCGCACAACAGAGGAAACAAGAGATGACCGAGGACGAACCAGAGGTCGAGGTGGACCCGAGAGCCACGATAGCGGCAGGACCGGCTCCCAAGAGGAGAGCCATAGAGGGCGCCAAAGAACGAAAGATAACAGAGAGAATCGAAAAACAGGGCCACAGATTCGACCATCTTCTGGTGACCAGCAAGGTAACCAACGAACGCCTCACCGCGCTCGAGCAAAGGGTTCAGCAGATGACAACCAACATTCAGAGAACGATCCAGAATATGATAGCGCAGATGCAAACACAGCTGCAGGCGCACACAAATGCAAAGTATCGAAGCACAGATCATCGCCAGACTGCAGCAATCATGGCCGGGACAGCACGCATAGCAGTAACCACACCGCCACTGAGAGACCTCTTGGTCTGGCACTGGAATTGCAGCGGCTTTACCGGCAAAAGAGCGGTGCTGGTGCAACACTTGCAGCAACAAACGAGGAAACCAGACGTAATCATGATACAAGAAACACACAGCGAAGAGACACCGAGACTCCCGGGATACCGGTCGCACGACAGCCCGCCGAGCGAAAGGGACACGTCCAAGGGCAAGGGCAGAGGGGTCTGCTGCACCTTCGTTAGGAAAGGGATCACCTTCATGGAACACGACCTGATCGGCAGAAGCGCCATCGAACACTGCACGGTGGAAGTAATTACGGGCAAGAAGAGGAAGGAGAGCACTTTCCTGGTGAACGTCTACAGCAATCCGTCTCACGGACCACAGAAGTTCAAGGCACTACTTCACAAGGCGAGTAGAGTCGCGGGGAGCAATACGCTCCTAGTGTGCGGAGACTTTAACGCTCCGAACCAAGGCTGGGGCTACCAAAGAACGACGGTCAAGGGAAGAGAGCTGATGCAAGATGCCACCGACGTGGGACTGAGCCTAATCATGGATCCGGTCTTTCCCACCAGGATCGGTACATCGGTTACGAGAGACACCACTCCGGACCTTACCTTCGTCAAAACCGAAGGAAGAACGGGAGAAGCGGAATGGAGAAACACGGGACAAGAGCTGGGCAGCGATCACTACATCGTGGAGGTCGTCGTACCGCTCGAAGGCCAAGGCAACACCGGCATAAGGAAGCATCGCATTACGGATTGGGACGCCTTTTGAACGGCACTACCCGCGGTGCAACTGGACATTATGGACATCGAACAATGGGCGGCTAACGTCGTTGAGACGACGGAAAGAGCCACCAAAGAGCTGGAAACGGACGAACGAATAGACAAGATGGTCAGTCGGCTCGCCCACCTGATAGAAGCCAAGCAGTCCAAAAGGCGAGGTGGCAGAAGCAACGAACGAACCGAAGTCTAAGGAAGAAGATCGCCGAGCTCAACAGGCAGATCGAGGCTCACTGCAAGGTGCTATGCACCCAACAATGGAACGAGGCCTGCAATGAAGCCGACGGACAGTTACACAAGGGCAAGATGTGGAACATGCTGCGGCACCTCCTCGACGAAACAAAGACCAAGGGCCACCAACACAACAACCTGGCCAGGATCCTACACAAGGCAATCTGCGAGCACGGAGAGGACGAGTCAAGCGGAACTTGGACGCCAAGTACCTACCGACCACCCCCACGGAAAGACACCCGGATTACCAAGGCAACGAGAACGAGACGCTAGATCGAGACACCGAGACATGGGAAGTCAGACCTGCTCTGCAGAATTTCAATGGCAGGTCCGCCGCGGGTCTCGACCGAGTGACCAACTAGAGCACTGCACGGGCCGATTTTTGCGGCCCGGGCCCGGCCCGGGCCCGTTTTTACATTGGGCGGCCCGCCCGAGCCCGATCAAAACGTTTATGGCGAGACCCGGGCCCGGCCCGGGCCCGGAAATAATCTACGTTACTCGCCCGGCCCGGCCCGCCACCCCTTTACCTTAAGCCCGAGCCCGGCCCGAGCCCGGCTCGAAACCGGCCCGAACCCGGCCCGAGACCGAAAAATACATGTTTTTCAGAGTTGAGAAGCCCGAGAAAACTTCGCAGAAAGCCCGAGCCCGGCCCTGGCCCGCGTCAAAAAACCCGAGCCCGGCCCGGGCCCGGGTCAAAAAGCACATGCCGTGCCCGAGCCCGGCCCGAGCCCGTGAAAAAACTGCTCTACCCGGCCCGGCCCGGCCCGCGGGCCGGGCCGGGCCCGGGCTTTCGGGTAAGCCCGAGCCCGTGCAGTGCTCTATGACCAACAGAGTTGAGGCGGCCATCGAAACGCTCACGAAATTCTACAAGTGCTGGCAAGATGGAAGGCTACCCAAGCAATGGAAAGCAGCCAAGACGATCCTCATCCCCAAGCCTGGCAGACCACCAAACATAGAGAACCTCAGGCCGATCTCGCTCACTTCGTGCGTGGGAAAGGTCCTCGAGCACGTTCTCATGAACAGGTGGCAGCGTTACCTGGAAGAATCGAAGCTCTACCGAAATTCCATCATAGGGTTTCGGAACAAGCTCGGGACTAAAGACGCCATGATCTTAATGAAGAACGAGATCATCGACGATATGACGGCCACCAAGGACAACAGAGCCATACTTGGGCTGGACCTGCAGAGCGCCTTCGATAAAGTGAGGCACTCGGCTATCCTGGCCCAAGTATCCAGGCTAAACATGGACAGAAAGACATACGAGTACATCAAAGACTTCCTGACGGAACGGACCACCGAAATCTGCGCGGGAGACCTGCAGCTCGAAGAGAAGAAGCTGGGCAGCGTCGGAACCCCGCAGTGCTCGGTGATCTCCCCGTTACTCTTCAACCTCATGTTGATCGGGGTGGGCAACCGGCTAGAAAGAGTAACGGGAGTCCGGCACACCATCTACGCCGACGACGTTACGCTATGGGTACCGGGAGGAAGCGACGGACACATCGAGACAACGCTGCAAGAAGCGGTGAACGCCATCGAGGAGCAGCTGGACGGGTCTGGACTCGTCTGCTCTCCGGCCAAGTCAGAGCTGCTGGTGATTCCACCGAAAGGAGTGGGCAGGAAAAGAAAGAATATGGAATTAAAGTACGAGCATCCCAAAATCACGATCAAGACGGCGGGAGCACCAGTAATACCGGAGGTTGAGAAGATTCGAGTGCTCGGGCTGCTCATCGAGCGAAATCGAGTCAAGGGTGAAACGGTGAACAAGCTCGCGGGCAAAGCGGCCGCGGCGATGAGACTCATCAAGAGGGTGTCCAACAGAAGAGCGGGGATGAAGGAGGAGAGCCCGACTAGGGGCTCGTTCAATACTTTGCAGTTAGCCACATAACGTACGTCGCCGCCTTCCACAACTGGAGGCCGAGTGAACGTAACAAGATAGACGCCACCATACGCAAGGCGTATAAGGCGGCACTCGGTCTCCTCGGGAGCACGAGCACCGAAAAATTCATGGCTATGGGAGTACACAACACGCTGGACGAAATAGCCGAGGCACATAGAACGGCGCAACTCGAACGTCTCTCTGAAACGAGAACGGGAAGACAGATACTGCGGGACCTTGGCCTCGAGCCGAGGGAAGGCAAGCAGCAGAACAACGTACCTATACCGGATAGCATCAATAGAAAGCTCAGGGTCTGCCCGATCCCGAAGAACGTCAACCCCGAGCACAACAAGGAGCGGAGGTTGGCGAGGGCCAGGGCTCTCGTGGACCTCCACGCCAGAGAAGAAGGCGCCGTCTACGTGGACGCGGCGGAGTATCGAGGCAGCAGCGACGCATACGCGGCTGTGGTCGTCGGAGCATCGACGGGTGCAACGAAGACCGCAGCGAGCGTCCGGACTCGAGAAGCGCACCAAGCGGAGGAGGTGGCTATCGCCTTGGCCATCTCCGACCCCGGATGCACTACAGTGCTGTGTGACTCTAGAATGGCAGTGAAGAACTATGCCAAGGGTATGGTATGTAGTGAGGCCGCGCGCATACTGCGCAAGGTCGAAGACATCGGGCGCAAAAGTGCTGCTGTGATCAAGTGGTTTCCGGCCCACATGGGCAGTGACGTGTCGGAACGCGGGAACGCGAACCACAACGAGACGGCCAACGCAGCCGCGCGAGGACTAACCAACCGCGCGGCTGCAAACACGGCCGACTCGGAGTGTTGGTCACGGTACAGTGCCAAGGACAAGATGACCACCTTCAACGAAATAGTGAAATGGTACAGACTGAACAGACAGACTATGCCCCCACCTCCCCCGGGGCTTACCCGGAAGGAGGCAGTGTTGTACAGACAATTACAGACAGGGTCCCTGCTCACCCCGGTGCTAGCTAAGCACGTGTGTCCGAGTGTGTACACGAGTGACGTGTGTAGACTGTGTGCCAAGGAGAGAGCTACCGCGGCTCACATCCTTTGGGACTGTGGTGTAAATCCGAGAGAAGCCAGTGAGAAGACGACGATCCCGCCGCAGCTAGAGGCTGCAACGAGGATCTACGATCAAGAGACACAACTCAAGGCCGTCCAGCAGGTCTCGGCAGCTCTAGGAAGGCAGCGACCTAGCGAAACCGAGGATAAGGGGGGCGGCACCCCCAGGAAGGGGAAGGCGGCCCTCTCGGACCCGCGGAAGTAGCCAGGGAGCAAGACCTCGAGGAGCATAACGCACGAGACTGACGTAGTGGCCGCGTCGCGATGAAAGCTCGTCCTCCCTGCGTGGAGGGAGCCTAATCGACCCTGCAGGAATTCTCAATAAAGTTATTCTCTCTCTCTCTCTCTCTATTATTCACACGTTGCGTACGGTAGTACCATACACATATTTATTCCTTCATGTCTTTATGAATTAACAGTTACAAGTCAGCGCACTGTCCATCTCACTCTTTCGTGCCCCAGTCTATATTGCGCTGTGGTCTTTTTTCCCATTAAATCACCAACACGCCCAAGTTTCCAGGCTAACTTGCTAAGTTTTCAAACCTAATGTGAAGTTAGACCCTTATTCGTCCTCGGCCACTAGTGCGCTGTAGTCGTCATGACATGCGTAGCTAGCTAGCAAATTCCTGCACCCTCCGTAGTGGCGTAGTGGCTTTGGTGTTGCTCTCCTAAGACCGAGGTAGCTGGATCGAATCCCGGCAGCGGCGGCTGTATTTAGATGGAGACGAAATGCAAAAGAAAAGCTACGTGTACGGTGTATTGGGTGCACGTTAAAGAGAAGAAGGTAGTCATAATTAACCTGAAGTCACCCAATATGGCGTGCCTCGAGGCACGCCGTAAAAAATTCTGGGGTCTTACGGGCCAGAACCGCGATATGATGATATCGCGGCTTTGGCCCGTAAGACCCCGAAATTTTTTTTATTCCTTTTCGTGGCATCGAACTTGGCCTTAGACTCTACTCCGATAATTGTATTCTCGGTACATCGCTCAAGTCATCATGTATCAGAAATTGGTGCGTCACTCACGGGATATGACATGGCGGCGGCGCTGGCCGGCTGCGAGCTTGTATCGACGCTGATGGTGCCGCGCAGGAACTCCCAGCATTTGAAGTGCTCCCATCGGGAAATGTAGGAGCACGCCGACGTACGCGAGCCGTCTTCCTTCTTCATCTCCTTCACGAAGTAGTCGCGCAGTGTCTTGATCTTGTCCTTCACATTCACCACGGCGAGATGCGGAAAGTACGGTTAGACCATTCACCTATATAGATGGTGGCGCAGCCTGCTAGAGCTGTCGATGAGTTTTTTAAGGGCTACTGGTGTTCTCTCGTTTTCGAGGACTAATGAGATTTCCTCTCAGGAACACATCCCAAGATCACTCTAACCGTGTCGAGATGTCGGATTCTCATAATTGCTGCTCGAAGTCACTGTATATGCTCAGTCAATGAGTATGTGTCAATATCTACATACGTGTCTCTCTTCAACGAAGCTCTTTCATGCTTCTCTTTCAAGCTCTGTCACTGCAGATATACGACTGGATAAGGACCGCTGTTCGCAGAAACTCGTTGATGGCACTTGGGTCAACTTGGGTAATTAGGTATGTGCCACTGGGAATGTGCCGCTCTACAATGACGAAAAACAGATGCTTTACATTTATCGATGATGAGTGGTATCGCAACCACGTCGCAAGAGTTCCTCACCGACTGCAACCAGACGCATTAGCAGACTGCGCAATAAATGCATGCACCGCTTTTCAATGAACGCCTTTCACGCCATCACTTTGGTGAGCTGCGCCATGAATGCACTGGGTATGTGCCGCTCTTCAATGAACCTCTCGCGAACTTGGAAAACTGAGTATTGTTCCCTCGATTGCCACTGAATGTGCGGCAATCGAGGGAACAATTCTCAGCGTTCGCAGGCACCGCCGCTCCACACTTCTCGTCTGGGATTTAGCTAGCAGCGCAGGCGTGTCCCGAAAGAATCGCTAATCTGGTGGCCACATAACGCGTTTCTCAGCGTAGGCACGCACCGACGCGCCAGGCATTTCGGAGGCCAGGCACAAGCTTCGCGGCAGTGGCGCTAGATGGCGCCGAGTGTTCTTAGGGGAGCACGAAAGAGGAGTGCCGCTGCAGTACACGCCTCATATATAAGTCGTTTCGACGGTGGCAATACGCTGTGTCGCTAAGTTGATTCAGTGCTTAACGCATTACTGTCGGCAGTCATCATGAGATTGGTTCCGCCTTTTTTTTATTAATGAATATGATTAGAGTTAGGGAATTTCTTGCTCCCCTTGCTGACTGCCTCTGTCTAAAAACGAGTCATTGTGTGCATTTGTTTTGCCACTAATAATATTAATGCGACTGAAATCTCGGCTGTTGGTCGGCCTTTAGCCGTTCTCATTTTAAATAACTGTGCGCATTTGGATATTCACTTAAATGCACCAATTCTTGCGCTGTGTGCTACAACTCTTCAGTAGAAATGGTTCAAAAATTACGGGCGATGATTAGAACCTTCTAAGAATGTGATGGCGAAAGCTTAGTTGGAGCCATAGCGATGTGCAATGAAGCTCTAGGAAACATAGCGCTGGCCCCATCATTCCTTTCCAGATTCCACGCACCGCCTCATATTTACTGTAGCCCCAAATTCGTCTATGTTGCATTATTGCTTTATTCCGCTTCCCCTTTATTTTATGATGAGCGGCGTCGGAGCTAGCTGTGGAAGAAGACGACGAACGCGCGAGCAGTGGCACAACCGCGAGGCGCGATACGTGACGCCAGCTCGCTAACCTTTTCTGTACCTCACAGCGACCTTGAAACAAAGATTTAAGGCTTTCGCCTCAATAACACCATTGAACACGAGTGCCACTTGCCTCCGCCGGCCAATGACTGCCATCTAAAGGATGCTACACCACGTCGCGAGTACTTTTTGTGACGCAAGATATTACCACCACAATATTAGCTAGTGAAGTGTTGTTCACACTATATCATTCTTTCATATATACAGTTGTATGATTGTGAAACAAAAATGTATTGTGGCACGACATGGGCAACGGCCACACTAACTTTATTGAGCAAATGATAGATTGGCCTGCCTAAGAGCCTCTAACACCCTCTTGATGTTAACAGTTTTGATCTGCAGTTAATCTTGGTTTTATTAAATTTAAGTTAAGTGCAATTCATACGAACTTATATATAATTATCTCGACGCCGGAGACGTACTTCTTATATCCGAACCTATAAAATGCATGCTAAAATAATGAAGAATGCATCAAATCGCATTTTTTAAATTCTTGATTGGCAAAGTTAGGCACTTGCGGCTTAAAGCGTTCTGGGGCGCCAGGAACACTCGCTGCACTGTGAAGGTGAAAGAGTCCATTTCCGTTAGTACAGTCTGCAAACCGTCGATTGCACACCCGTCAATTCTCGTAGCTCAATTCAACCGTGTTGGCAAGTTCCGACAATCTCCATACAATATATTACGGGGGGAAAATTAGGTTATGTTGAGCCTAATCTGTTCATCTTCAGATGATTTGAGCTAATGAGTAGATTATAAGAGCTGGAGTATTATGAAATCATTGACATAGAAAGGAAAGGCATCAGCACATGTGCCTTCCTGGGATCTGTGCCATCAGCACTTCACGCATGTCACCTACCGCATGGCACGGAATAATAAAAAAGAGATGACTAGCAGTATATAATATTGAGGGGCTGTGGAGCACAACGCCGCAGGAAACGGGACTGGCAAAAACAGCATGGTTTGAGCGCGCACTGGGAAATTCGAGCTATGTCTTGAACGCGTGCGTACGCCAACACGCGTACGGTTTTATACGAGCTTGCCTCGCTGGCAACGCCTGGGACATTCTAAACGCTTCCGAATCATCGACAACGTCTGTGTGGTCGTAGTATACTGAGTTGTAATCGACGCTGACGTTCAAGCTCACATTCAAGGTTCCATTCGCGCGCGTGCGAACTTCTGTCAAGCGTCTAAAATTTGTTTCCAGCGAATAAAAATTTACTTCATTGCAGATTGTGGACCGTCGCCTTAATCGGACATCGGATACGTTTAACTAATTTTTCACGTCCCACGTTAAGCTACTGCGGTAGGCCATAACCTTCCACACCCGCTTGTCTTGCTTCCACTGGTATTCTAGTATATTTCTCAAGTAGATACAGCCAGTCCGGCTTTATAGCTTTTCTCGCGCTATAGTACAGCCACACCTGGTCTTCTAGCTGGCGTGCAGGCCGAAAACCTGTACGAATTGAAACGACACTGACTGTTTCGGCGGTTGTCTGGTTCTTGAGCAGGTTGTTTCTCTGACCGAATCTCACACCACAAAGCAAGAGAAGAGGATGACAAGGCACCATTCACTCACCGTCAAACTCGTTGCCCAGGCCATCGGCGATGGCCCTCATGGCGCGCTCGCGTTGGTCCCTCTTGTAGTAGTCCTGATGGCGGTGGTCCCACAAGAGCCGGTAGTTCTGGTACAAACCGATAAGCCGCGTTTCTTTTCACTGGTCCAGGAGCTTTTGCGCCTCTTGCCGTTACTCGCCTTGTTGGCTGCTTCCATTGTCAGCCAGGCGTTCATCAGAGGTCGTCCCAGGCCGCTTTGGCGAGAACGACGAACCCGCGTGGGCGAAATAAAACGCTGTGGCGTCGCGAACTGCAAGGCGCGTCTCGTGGACTCGGCAATTCAGCCGATGCGATGTGGTGGCCAGATTGAAGCGGGGGAAAAGAACGCTGCTTATGGGCTCACTGCTGCTGGGCCCACGTGACGCCAAGTGCAGCGGACCAATGGTTGCACGCCTTGTGAACGCGCGCACGGTTGGCGCATGAGATATCCGATGTATCTTCCTCTTTTTTTCTCGCCACCCAAACGCCCGCCCGCCATTGCTGCTCCGGTTTTAGGCGCGCGCTGCTGCGCTTCCACATGGAGGAAGAAAAATTTGTGCAGAAATCATTGGAGATAGCTGTGCATGTCAGCGATAGCTTTTCGATGTGGTAAGCATCCTTTGGGAACTTCCCCCAGATGGCAGAATGTCTGTCCGCGTCTAAACGCTTTCACACCAGAAATAGTCACTGGGCTGTCCATGGTCTAATGGTCAGAGCATATGTCTGATCGGCTGAATGAACCAGGACCCGCTTGCACAAACGAAACCAACCGTCAGACCAGCCTGGGTCACCGGGTATGTCATCCTGAGTATGGGCCGCTCTTCAAGGAACCTTTTAACAGCGGAGCTGTTTAAGCCGGCCGTAGGTCAGTGATGCATCGGAAAAAAATTCGGAGGACGCTTAAGCTTCGCTTTTAAGAGTGAAACGCGATAGCATTCAAAGATCCCTGACTGCTACTCATGGTTCCCGACGACTGCAGATTATGCAACCGTAATGGTTACCGGCCAACACTGGCGGCCAACGCTGTGCACGTAGGCGAGCTTTCTGGTGGAAACGCGGTCTCTTGCGTGGGCCGATCCTGGTGATTGCGCACAACCGCGCCAAAGAAATTACATCATTTTCAGGTTTACATATTTGTTTCGCACTTTCAATATTTTTGTCTGAGAAAATTTAACATAGAAGGCATGTGCTGTGGATGTTTTGTTTCCTGACATTTGTTTGTGGATTGTCATTCTCAAAATCCCGAGGAATAGCTTTGCCAAGAATGCAAGACAAGGTATGAGCCACATCAATGATAGAATGGTGTGGCATACCTAAACGTGGTTAGGGGTGACTTTCTCGGCCGCGGGCGCCAATGCCGACGCCAATGCGAATGCCAACTTCGAATTAATTGAATTATGGGGTTTTACGTGCCAAAACCAGTTCTGATTATGAGGCACGCCGTAGTGGGGGACTCCGGAAATTTGGACCACCTGGGGTTCTTTACCGTGCGCCTAAATCTAAGTACACGGGTGTTTTCGCATTTCGCCCCCATCGAAATGCGGCCGCCGTGGCTGGGATTCGATCCCGCGACCTCGTGCTCAGCAGCCCAACACCATAGCCACTGAGCAACCACGGCGGGTATCCAATGCCAACTTCGACACGGTGACCTAAACGCTATCGCGTTAAAAAAAAATGTCGCAGTTTCACCTGAAAGGCGAAGCATCAATTGCGATAACAAATTTGTAGAGAGCTATACGGAGTAATGATAGTAGCTTTATCAGCTGTATAAACTTGGACATGCAGCAGCACCGGCAACACGCGGAACTGTTGTCGACGCCGTCGGCGTTTTGACCGCGTTCGCACAAAATGCGTGCGGCGTTGGTGACTGTTGCCGGAGCCTCTGATATAAATAGGCACTTGGTGCCGCAGCTAAACGTCGCCTCCCTTCCCTCCCCCCCAATGGTCTTTCGCGCGTCGGAAGAAGGCGCGTTTGTTCTACATATATGGTGATTGTAAAGGAGGAAAGAGACGCCTACTTCTGCAGCCTTTAAGGGAGCACGGCGAAGAACGCGCGTTAGTTCTCCGCCGTGCGTTCACTCCCCGTGAAAGCGCGCGTCCCTCGCGCCATTTCCCTCGCACATACAGCGTTCGGCGCGCGGCGACGATTTCATCTCCATTGACGTCATACGGAACCTCACGGCGACGGCGACACTGACGGCAGAAATCTGCTTTGGAGTGTCCATATAATTGCTATCGCAATAAAAAAGTTCTCGCAGTTTCACCTGAAAGCCGAAGCATCAATTGCGATAGCAAATTTGTAGAGAGCTATACGGAGTAATGATATTAGCTTTATCAGCTGTATAAACTTGGACATATGCAGCAGCACCGGCAACACGCAGAACTGTTGTCGACGCCGTCGGCGTTTTGCCCGCGTTCGCTCAAAATGCGTGCGGCGTTGGGGACTGTTGCCGGAGCCTCTGATATAAATAGGCACTTGGTGCCGCAGCTAAACGTCGCCTCCCTTCCCTCCCCCTCCCCCCTCCCCCACGGCCTCTCGCGCGTCGCAAGAAGGAGCGTTTGCTCTACAGATATGGTGATTGTAAAGGAGGAAAGAGACGCCTACTTCTGCAGCCCTTAAGGGAGGACGGCGCGAACGCGCGTTTGTTCTCCGCCGTGCGTTCACTCCCCGTGAAAGCGCGCGCCCCTCGCGCCCTTTCACTCGCACATACAGCGTTCGGCGCGCGGCGACGATTTCATCTCCATTGACGTCATACGGAACCTCACGGTGACGGCGACGCCGACGGCAGAAATCTGCTTTTGAGTGTCCATCTAATTGCTATCGCAATAATACACCATCTTCCCGTAGGGGCACCCTGAGGAGTATGGCGAAGTAGCCATGGGGTCGACAACGGCGCTGACACTGGCGTTGACGCTGGCGCGGTCCGTGGCACTCATCGCGGCATTTCGTAGGTAAGATTTCCGACGCTGCTCGACGACTAATGGCTGATCTCGTCGAAAACCTCCAAGCAGCCCCAGAGGCACCGGCAACAGTCACCAACGCCATGCGCGTTCGATGCGAACGCGGATAAAACGCCGACGGCGTCGACAACAGTTCTGGGTGTTGTGGCGCCCCTCAGCGGAGTATGCAGGGCCTACCGTTGCGCCTCTAACCTAAGCTGCTCCGCTTTATCGCGCTCGGAGCCGCAGGTGTTGCCATTCGTTGCGCAATCCGGAGAGGAGAGGAGCGTCGGAGAGGAGAGGAGGAATGCCGAGAGGAGAGATGAGACAAAGAGAGGAGGGGGAGGAGGATGTGCATGAGCAGTATGGATGTGGACGCCGCACGGCGGAGGCAGGGAGGGAGTGACATAGCCCCGACCATAAGCTGCTTCGCATCTAAAAGTGGGCCGATCCTGGCGGTAGTGCAGAAAGGGTTCAAGCGCTATGTCATATACCCCTGTGAACTAGCGAAGCTGAGCCTGGCTGTCTAGCTAAGCATAGTTGGAGCTACTGAAGCTTAGTCAGTCATCGATAGCCATTCAATAGCTAATCGATCAATAATCAATAAGTGCTGGAAAACACTGGGGATGAATTTGTAGTACATAGCCTAGCCCAAATACGTGGCCAATACCTCGCGATCGCCAATCGATAGCCAATCAATAGCTAATTGATCAATATACAATGAATTCCGGAAAATGCTGGAGATGTCTTGGTAGTGCTTAGCCTAGCCCAAATACGTGCCCAATACCTTGCGATAGCCAATCAATAGCTAACCGTTAACCGATAAATAATCAGTAAATTCCGGAAAATGCTGGGGATTACTTACTAGCAGTGTAGTACGGAACGGCGTTAATGGAACTAGTTTCTTTTGAGCGGAACGGTGGAACGCCACCATTCCATTAAGGGTCGGTGGAAGTCTAACGGCCACTCGATAGGTTTACGAAGGAACGACAGAGGAAACGGCGTTCCTTCTGCAAACGTTCTACGGTACTTGACAGACGCACGCACGCGTGCGCAGCATATCATGCTGGGCGGATGGGCGACCGCGCGAGGGGCAAGGAACTACCGCTTGCCTGTCACGTGACAATGGTGTATTTTTTGCTGGAGATATAAATGTTCTGTCCTCCGCCTCCTCCGGAGTTCGGACTAATAAGCTGGAGGTAGTCCGGTGGCGCACGCCCGAAATGTGGGCTGATCCTGGAGGTTGTGCAGAAAGGGTCCAAGCCCAGTGGCACATATATCCGTGAACTAGCGAAGCTGTTTAAGCTAGAGCACGGTCCGTCGAGTGTACGCCGCAAAACCTCACCGCAAACCTGGAAACGCCGCAAAACCACACCGCCTAGAAACGCTTCGCTCCAGCTGCGCCGACAGCGCCGAGCCTCGCCACAGCTGCATGAGCCGTGACGTCATCGCGCGCACCGCATCGCTTCGCTTTGCGTTTGCCCATGACGTC